>NC_052395.1:7833305-8050805 GCF_009389715.1 Phoenix dactylifera
TTAAAATATCATCAACCTGTCGTTAGACTTTAAAACTCTTCTTGATGCTTCCGTATTTACTCAAACCAGCATTGAGAAAGGCATATGGCTGTGCAGATGTGACTAATAATAATTAAAAAAAACAGACGGCGGCAATTCTTATTTGCTTAAATTAATATTGTATAATCTTATAAATCTAATAAATCAAACTCTTGCTTCTGATTGATGTGTATGTTATATATATATATATATATATATATATATATATATATATATAGATAAACAGGTAGTATAAAAGATGATAGCAAAGAAAAATGGGGGGCATGGTGTCATTTAATTTTACTATATAAATATTTCTAGTGAATTACACTCTCACCATTGGCTGACGTATGTATCTTGTACGGGTATGTTGGGGACCGCAAGAAGCTAAACCAAATCCAAATCAATCTCACCCTAAAAACTGACCGCTGAAGGGCTTTGACTCGTGGCTCTGGTTACCGCTGTTTTTTTTTTAATTATTATTTTTTAACTATAAAACGGCCGGAAGGAGGGGAGATGGAGGGGAGGCAAGCGTCGCACGCCAAGGCCGGAGAAAAAGAGAGCTCGGCGATTCGAATTCCTTGGTGAGCGATTTGCAGAGGGCTTCGTATACGATTGTTCGTAACTGGACCTCTTTTTTCGTTCTCTCTCTCTCTCTCTCTGTTTTCGATTTCTTGATCGGAACGGTTTCTTTACTTGATCCAGTTCTCGTAATGCAGTCGAAAAGCTCGGATTTTGGGGTCTTGGTTTGCTGTATGTGTTTATATACTAGACTTATGCTTAATTTGTGCTTTTTTACAATTTTTTTGGGGTGATTTTTCGCTGTTTTTCCTCTTGGTGATGATCGGAAGAGAGGAAGGAAGAACCTTGGAATGGAAGCCGAAGCTACAATTTGGTTTTTCTTGGTTTCTCGGAAGATTTTTTTTAAAAAATATAACTTTTTTCTAGGTGCTTTTTCTGGGAATCCAATTGGCGCACGCACATAGTTCGTAGCTTGAAGTTTTTGGAATGCCTTCAAGATTTTATTTAGTTTTTTGCCTTTAGACTCTTGTATCATGATCTGCATGGTGGGTTCTTGGATATCTAGTACTAGGGTTTGAATCCATGCAGGTGATTCTGTCGTTGCCCGTCGACTTTTGGCCTGAGTTAAAATTAAGTAGTTGAAGAATCTGCTGTAAATTTTTTTAAGCTGATATTTGGAAAATTTTGATGCTCTGAATTCGGCAGCTTCCATTATGCGTTGTTTGATTGTTGTTTTGGCTCAAATAATCATTTTGATCAATTACTTTTCTTCTAACTAATGAATGGAATTCAAGTGGAGAAACCATGATTTTGAAAGCAAAGGAAGACTAGGGAATTGTCTCTGTCTCGACTGTGAATCTTTCACCAATTCCATCCTATATATTGATTTTTTTTCACAAAAAAAATAGAAAATAGATTTTTTTGAAGGAGAAAGGAGGAAGCAAGAAGCTTCCCTCAAAATTTATTAGATGAAGAAATTATGTACAAGTGGAAAAGAGGTGGGGTACAAAATATGAAGATGTGGTCAAGAGGAGGGGCAATGCACAAGAGGCGCTAGGCTATTCCACAGCTTGACATGACTTTTGATCGACTTCTTACTACATAGCGGCTCCCCAGACATGATTTGGAGCACTTTGAAAGTTTCTTATATAACATGGCACAGACATGATTTTACCAATAATAATCATTATATATGATGAGACCTTGAAATCATTGATCTTAAGTCTGAACTCAGTTGAAGCCTTTCCTGTGTTGTATTAACCATTCACTCGTCATGTCTTAAATCATAAGTTTACTCCCCCCACCCCTTCCTTTCTTTTAGTCATCCCTTAAGTTATGACTTTTGTAATTCATACTCTCGATTTAGTTATGATGAAATTTTCATTCTCCCATCCGGATCAATGTTGCACATGCCCCCCTTGATGTTTCCATGTTATGTGCAATTAATTTCTTTTTCTCTGTTGATTGGCAGGTGCTTACTTGACCCTGGAGTCGCACTAAAGGCATCTGTTTCTCATCTCATCTGATATTTTGGTTATACCTGCGTGCTTGATGGGCTGCATCTCTACAAAGCACGCCAAACACACACCTGGATACGAAGATCCAAAAGTCCTTTCTACTGAGACAACTTGTGAGTTTATTCTTGCTAATGCCATATTTTGTGAGTATCTGACCTTTTCTTCGTCTTTCTTATTTTGTTTTCAAAACCTCATGCTTGAGGATCTAGTATATTCTCACGGTGATCTTCATGGCATTCCAATATCTGGCTACTGTCTTTAGGATATGTAGCATGGATGTATTTGTGAATCAAGTGTTGATTTTTTTTTCCTTGTCAGTGCATTAAGCTTTGAGCCTAAAACTCATGCATCTCAGGCATCCTAATGTTTATCAAATTTGTATTAAGCTTGTAATTGCTTGTCCAGTGCATGACTATTTGATGTAGTTTCATCTAAGTGGATGATAGATGCATTTTTTTCCATTTATTGCTAATATTACAGTACTCCTGGATGTCCATGTCTAACTGGAATTACACTGTATTGCATGACAGTTACTGTGAGTGAAGTAGAAGCTTTATATGAGCTATATAAAAAGTTGAGTTTTTCGATAATCAAAGATGGGCTAATACACAAGGTATTATCTTTGTTTAACACTCTGGAATTCGTGTATTTGCTTCATGGTTCTGGTTTTATGCCTCCTAGTATGAGCACCTAAATCATTTCTGTAAGCAGGAAGAATTCCAACTTGCGCTGTTCAGGAATAGCAAGAAGCAAAATCTGTTTGCAGACAGGGTCAGCTCACTCTTCTTTTCAATTTTAGTCATATCTTTGATAATTTTTGGGGACTTGTGAAATGCCTTAGTTTTCTGTAATGGGATTTGTCTAATCAATTGGGTTTCACAAGTTTACCTATTTGGAGCTTTGATAGATGGAAGAAAGCTTTAACGAGTACCAAACTCTGTACCATTTTTTAATCAAAATGGTACAGTATCGGTGTGGTATTGGTACTGACTTTACGTACTAAAACTAACATGGTCTAAAAAATTGAAAAACCATCAGTATCGACTGATACGGACGGTATGGTACCACCAGTACAAACCGGTATAAATCAGTATGGTACGATATGGCATAGCTATTTTGGCATCCTGGCACCTATACTAGTGTTGGTTTATGCTGGAATGGTAAGGTACCGGTCGTATCCATTTTGACGGTTTTTGAAACCATGGTTTTAAGTTTTAACAATCTTGTTCTTTGTGCTAGAGTACTGAGTTATATGACGGATGACTGTAAAGTTTTGTGCATGGCAGCCTATTAGGAGTGCCATATATCCAATTTCTCATATTATCTTGGCAATTTTCAATTTCTCATATTATCTTGACAATTTTCTGTAGGTATTTGACTTGTTTGATGTCAAACGCAATGGGGTTATTGATTTTGGAGAATTTGTTCGATCACTTAGCATTTTCCACCCTGATGCTCCAGAAGAAGATAAAATTGCATGTATGATCTTCACCATATATAATTTAGGTTTATTTTTATTCTTTTTCTTAGCCGATATATTCTATAGGTTTTGATGTTAATGGAACTATGTTATGCTTTGGATTCTATTAGACTTCTTTTAGCAGTGGATTTGAAAATTCAAGTTTTCATCTTTTCAAATGGCAGTTCGCATGTAGGAGTTCAGAATATGTTAGCTTTGTTTCCAGCAAGTCTCTGATTAATTTTTGATATAATTTAATGATTGTGGTTGATTTTTAACGCACAAATTTGGGGTATATTTGTGGCAGTTGCATTTAGATTGTATGACTTGAGGCAGACAGGATACATTGAACGTGATGAGGTAACTATCATCGGTTATTTTATTACTTTGTTTCCATTATTTGTGTTAAGGTTTAGTTTCTGCAGCATGCTTTTTGGTTATTCTGGATTTTCGGTATTGAGGAGGTGGTTGCCATAAGTATCTTAGCTTGGCCAGTAGTATTGCTGTTAATAATAAATCATTTTAGCTCGATGAATGGTAATAGATCCCATGATCCATCATCTTCGAAATTCTAGCAAGCGTCGTCATGTAGTCAAAGGGGCATTGTAGACTATAGTTTGAAGCCTCTAAAATAGTTGGTGTTCAATCAACTGTACAGTATCTTGTCATCAGTGGTACAATATATCTTTTTTTTGTTGGCACCATGAGTTCAGTTGATAATTATTAAACATTCATTACAAAATAATAGAAGAATTTAATTGTGGTATGTTAGAAAAAGGAGGAAATCTGGATACTTTAAGAATTTTAGAAATTTATCTCAAATAATTGGAAGATTTCATTGGATGTTGTACTGCTGAAACAACGAGGATATCCAACCTTTTCACTTAACAAGTTACAAAGTCTTGTTAGCTGTTCCCAAATTTCCTTGGTTGCTCAAACAGCAGCTTGTAGATTGTCCTCTGTGGAATTATAGTGATCAAGTAAAAAAGGTCATTATTAGCTTTAGGTTCTTCTTACTTCAAATTAATCTGACTGCTTTACAAAATAGCATCATTCTTCAAGAAATAAATCCCCATATTTTCTGCAACCATGTTATGTTTGTCCACACCTTTGAACATGCCATAAGTAATTCAATCTGTCATCAAAAACTGTAATGAACACTGACATGCAACCTAGGGATAGAGTTTTCACTAGTCTCCATATAGACGGCAAAGTTTATGGCACCAAAACAACTCAATTTTTTAATCCAGAGAAGCACTAAAACACTCCAAGGTGTAATAGCTACAATACCAGACACTTAATACTCCAGCTGTAACTTTTGGAAGATTACTTTTAAATCATTGGTGTTCTTTTACTAAAGCTAACCTTTTCTTTGGAGAAAGAGCTTCAGTGACTTTGTTTGAAATGATTATCATCATTATAGGTATGTATATGCAATGGAGTTAGTATACTTTAACTCATTGGCAAGATTAGAAAAGTTGGCCATGTTATGCCAGAGGGTGGGGTACCACACAGTGCATATGTGCTATGTGGGTGCATATGTTGTTGCTGCTACGAGGACATTTAGCAAAAAAATAAATCAAAATGATAAGAACAAGTGAGAATTAGAAATAAGAATGGAGATATTCAAAAATAAAAGAAAGTTTAGCTGTACACTTCCACGTCTTTAAGATTCTATATTCGTATGACAAATCAACCTAAAAATTAAATATTTCTTTAGGAACCATGCTTAAATTTAAAATAAGCTAATGCAGCAAACAACCAATTATATGATGATGAACAAATTAAAAACACACAGAATTACACTACTACTTTTAAAAAAACACGATGTATTTAGGAACTATAAAGATGCATTTCATGTAACTGGTGTTTAAACAGTCTACCAAGTAAAGAAAGCAGATAGCATTTAGACTGCTACTCTTCAAATAAGCACTCAAAAGTCAATTTTTTCCTTGGGAAGTGGCTTAGTAAACAACAATTCATCATCAAAATCCTTATGTCTCTGGGCTGCATGTGCCGGTTTTCTGGGCCTATGCAGGTGCTTAGCAGCTCTATAGAACCCTAGCTACAGGAGGACTGCATTGGTCCAACATGATGTGGTCATCAAGCCAAGCTGCATCTGCATACATGAGCACTTAAATGGCTGCTCATACTGTATCTTACTATATTACTGGCCATCAGTTTCATACTTTAGGATATTTGATCGTTTCAATTATTCAGTGCAAACGGCACAACTCATTCTTGCCATGGTGAGAGGGGGGTTCTTTTCTTTTTCTGTTTTTTTTTTCCTCTTCTTCTTTTCAATATGGAAGAGAGGCCTGGGAAAATGCAAAAGACATAACAAACAGTAGAATGCTAATTCTATGGTTTTTGCTTGATACCATGCTAGAAAGCCAAAAAGAAAAGAAATGGGAGAGTAGAGAGAGGGAATAAAAAAATTAGGAATAGAAAATAGGTGGAGGGCACGAGGGGACAATGGATGAAGGGGTAAGAACAAGAGGGTTGGATATAAATTTACTATTTGCATTAAGCCTTTCAATAGTTATATTGCTTTTGGATGGGAAAAATGCTATTTATGTCCTTAGTTTCATAGACTGTGGAGATGGTTAGTTAAATATCTAAGTGGATCATTGCAGGTGAGAAATCCAGCGAATCAACTTTATCATGGCATGTCCCTCTCGTAGCGTTATCTTAGCAAGAAAATTTCCTCTGATTCATAGAGTTTTAGAGTCAGGTTGAAAACTGACTGCGAAAAATTCTGAAATATGCAGATAGTTTATGTGTACCACCAATATCATATAAAAGAGATAAAGCTTGCTGCTTATCAAAATTGTTATGGCACGATTCTAATATAACTTCCATCTACTGAACTAATGTTCTTTTGTACTTCATGCTTATGTTAAATACTTGCTAATCAAATCTCATTCTACTCCAGAAGATTCTTATAATCTGTACAAAGAATTCATTTCAAACATGGTATCATGCATCTGATGTCATCTAAGGAGAGTTCTGTTGTCATTTTTTAATGTTTTCAACAGTTGAAGGAGATGGTGCTGGCTCTTTTGAATGAATCAGATTTGTTTCTTTCAGATGAAGTTGTTGAACAAATTGTTGATAAGGTGAAACAGAATCTTCTTCATTCGGTATCTTCCATATGTTAATTGACTGCACTATATGCAGTTGTAGCTTTTGTTTGGATTATCTAATTTTCATGTTCCTTTACCTCTACAGACATTCAGTGAGGCAGATTCAAAAGGTGATGGAATAATAGACCTAGATGAATGGAAGGAGTTTGTTAAAAAAAATCCATCTATGTTGCGGAACATGACTCTTCCATACTTAAAGTGAGCCTTAGACTAAATTTCCATATTGCATGGTTTACTGTCCCTATAACTAATGGTTTTCTACATGATTTTGCTTAATTTATTATCTTGGGAATTTCATATGCGATATATAATTTTTTTCTGAGAGCTTTTATTTTCCTGATATTATGTGATATATGATGGTTGCTTATGCTATATAAAGTGATAAGACCTCAAATGTTCTTGGAGAATGGTCTATCGATCTACACCTCAACATTAATTCCCTAGGTATTCTTGGATGTGCCTAGTTATGACATTTACTTTTGCAGGTACTGATTCTTGAGTTCTGGCGCATGACTCAACTGATTTTGATTAAAAATTTTCAGATGAAGTTAAAACCAATTATCCTTTAGTATCTTGCAATATCCCCGCAAACCTAATATTTTTATTGCAATTGTTTACATGAAGTGAACTGTGTAGATCTTTAATCCTGGTGATATGTATAGATTCAATGTCGACCTATATGTGAGGGATCATAGCTTGAATTTTATATGTCAGAACATTTTCTGTGTTATGTAATTCTTATACACTTTTGCAATTCCCGAGCATTATATTTCCAAGATTACATTTGTTTTTCATGAAAGTTTTACAAATTTGTTTGAAAAGATTCATGCACTGCCTATCTTTTACTGCTGAATGTCATAGGAATCTGGCTACTTCGTCATAAATCATTTCAGCAAAATTATATTGTTTAACCAAAATAGAGGTTGGCCTGGTTTCCACAGAAATTCCACATGGAATGTTTGATGATTAGAAGGAACTCTATAATGCCATGATTTCTTTTCTCAAATTTGCATTTTCTGGTTCACCTGCCCTTGTCTTGCAAGGTCATGCTACTCATCTGCATCAGTGAATGTTCTTTTTACAACTCTATAATGCCACTTTTCTGGACTTAAACCTTCAGTTTTCCTTGTTTTAACATTTTCTTGATTGCTTTCATAATTTTTTTTGTCTACACCTTTCGTTAACATTTTTCCCAGAATTTCTTTATTCACCGACATACTCCAACCTATATCCGAAAGTCTTATCAGCAATCATATATATGACCTTTTTGTGCATATCATGGATATTGGGTTAACCATAAAGTTAATTTTCAGAATCTCCACCTGCTGTCCTCCTATGTGGTAGTTTCATTTTCTGGTCCACATATTTGCTCAGTTCACCCGTGTTCAAGATAGAGAATAAATTTGTCAATTCAAGAAAAGAGAGATAAAAGAGTAGTTCTTCAGATTGAGCTACCATTGTCCTGTTATGCGAGTTTGTTATGATTATAAGTGCATTTTGGGTTGCCTGTTATCTCTAAAATTGAGGTCCATTCTGTCTCATCTTCATTGATTCCTGTAATGTTGGTTTGCAGGGACATAACCTTGGCGTTTCCCAGCTTTGTTATGAATTCTGAAGTCAAGAATGAAGACGTGGCAATCCAGTAAAGATGTGCACTGCTGCCATATTTGTTCCCTCCAAAATTGATGATGCCCCCTGGCTCCATCAACAGGTTGAATGATGTATCTCCCACCAGGGTGCGATGCTCGATGCTGCTTCTCCCAAAGATAATGACGACAACCGATCTCAACCCCTCCTGCTGCCCTGAGTTGCAAGATCTATTGTGCAACCATATGGTACATTGCAGATCAAGCATCAAGATTCAGTTACTCCAGCTGCACATAGATACTTTCAGATAATATGCTAGTACCTATAGCATCAATAAGAAGTATCAATGTATATTTTAACTTCGTGTGCTGTATACTTTTCAATTGTGTAATGGAGTCTAGTCCAGCGAAATTTACAGGTCCCCTGTGGTATCATGGCGGCTTCTCTTTTGGTCTCTCTCTGAATTCGGGAACATGAGTGTAATATTGTATTCTACTAGGAGAAGATGGTTTTCCCTGAAAGAAGAAAAGAAAATAAAATAAAAGAGGCAAAATAGTGTCAAGTGGAAGCAGATTAAGTGAATAAGATGGCAGCAGTGTGCAGATCTTCACCTTCTTCCATAGATGATAATTCATGACTTCGACAATCATTGGCATTGTCAGCGAAAAACGCATTTTCTCCAAGTTGCAAGGTATTGAGTCCAAAGCTGAAATTCGTAAACTTGATGATCTGGAGATGTGGGTTTGTTGCTCTGCTTTCTTTACAGTGGTTGATTCGCCGTCTTGTTTTTGCCCAGGCTAGTAAGCCCTATGCTGAAGTATGTTGTTGCTCTGGATGTTACATCCTCCTTTTTAGCGACCCGAAGCTAACCAGCCGATTCGTTTCACAATTCATCAGCACGTAGCGAATGAAGCACTCCCCTTGACAGGCTGAAACCTGTCCTCCTATAATACCTTCAAGTAAAATTGGGCAGTGAAACTGGTTGAAACCGGTTCTTCCATTGTTCCAACTTTCTGGCTCTGTTTTTTCTTTGCATGTTCTTCCTTCTCAACTGTCACCCCATCCTCCTTGGTCTTCCCACCTCCTCCCTGCCCCCAACTTGCAATCTCCATGGCCTAATCACAAGCATCTTATTCCCATCAAAAAGGGGAAAAAAAAAACAAAACACCATCATGGTTCCCATCTCAACCTGCACCTCTTTGCGTTGTCGTTTTTTCAAGCCAACTCCACCCTACACCTTTTTTTCCAACTTATTGAAATTTTTTTCTTGGAGACAGAGGACTTCAGTTTCATAAGCTAGCAATTGTATGTTTTCTTATCTCCACCACATCCAATGTTTGTATTATTATTATTATTATTATTATTTTAAAATCAAATGAGAAACAAACAGAATTTCAACTTAGCATCATAGCCAAATGAAATGTGGAACGTTTGATAGTGATATGATGCCTGAAAAAGATGGTTGGAATTCCATAGCCCATTTTGAACACAACGAATGAGTCTAGTCACAATTTTTATCACTTTCGAAGATTTGCATTCCAAAAGCTCCGAATCACTGACCTCAAGCTTGAATATTGAAAATCTTTAAATTAAAAAAAAGGGGGAAAATTAAAAGAAAAGGGGGTTCAACGTCGCCTGAAGCTTAGGAGCAATGGATTAGATGAATAATTATCAGACTACAGAGACGAAAAGGCGCTAGGGTTTGGATTGGAGGATGAAAGGGAGGCTGGCTTTAGCTAGTTCCACATCCTTGTTATGTATATATTTATAAATATAAAAAAATTTACATGAATATCTTAATAAAATTGTTTTTTGTATATATTTTTATAATTATTTTTTTATTGCATATCCAAGTTTAAATGGTTTATTTCTTTAGATGGAATATATATACATGTGTACATGTCAATATATATATATATATATATATATATATATATATATATATATATATATATGGGGAAAGATGTAATTTTATCAGAATATTTATATAATTTTATATATCTATGGGGATATATATTACAAGAAAATTTTAAATTTTTAAAGGTAGACACATGCCCAACGGCTAGAAAGCCTGCCACAACTACAAGTTCAGCAAGACGGTAGCTTTTGCACGTGATTTGCTTTGATGGAGGCTGACACATACCTGCGGCCTTTCCGTTAAATTTCACACCTTTCCCGTCTTTGCTGAGGAAGAATCATGTACGGAGGCGGAAAATGGAGTGGTTCTCAAATATATATATATATATATATATATATATATATATATATATATAGAGGAGTGACTCACATGTAACGGGCGACACGCAATAATCTTTCTTAGAAAATATTCATAATCCTCTAAATCTTGGTAATCAAGTCTTCTTGATCGAGAACTATTTGTACAATAACGAGAGTTTCCTAGCCTGACTAACCAGCACCTTAAATAGTATGATAGAGTAGAAAGATTGTGTACGTCAAATACAAAAACAGAATCGATCTTCCTTTTTTAGATGGGGCTTACATCAATTTTCTGATACCTAGTGTTGCGGGATTTTCACCCCGGCAACAGTCTTAGTCCCAACCGAGCCGAGCAGAAAGAGACCGCGTCCCCCACGAGGTATTGTCCGCTTGGGCGCTCCGGTCCGCGCGTCCAGCGCTGACGGAGGGAGACGTTTCCGGCCCGCGCGTTCAGCGCTGACGGGGAGATTGCCCTCACGGTTTTGTCCCACAAAAGGGCCCTCGTGAGGAAAAGGCTTCGCCCTCCTCATTATAAGGCACGGAACCTTTCCGCTCTAGCCGATGTGGGACTAAATTCAAGGCCCCCTCCCCCCCCACAACATAGCCCCCCAGCGGGAAGGTTCCGGCCAGGTTTTACCACAACGGGCCCCCACAGTCCTGGAGGGTAGTCAATGGAGAGAGGAGGCTTCCCTTCCTCTAGCGCCATCTGTTGCGGAATTTTCACCCCGGCAACAGCCTTAGTCCCAACCGAGCCGAGCAGAAAGAGACCGCGTCCCCCACGAGGTATTGTCCGCTTTGGGCGCTCCGGTCCGCGCGTCCAGCGCTGACGGAGGGAGACGTTTCCGGCCCGCGCGTCCAGCGCTGATGGGGGGATTGCCCTCACGGTTTTGTCCCACAAAAGGGCCCTCGTGGAAAAGGCTTCGCCCTCCTCATTATAAGGCACGGAACCTTTCCGCTCTAGCCGATGTGGGACTAAATTCAAAGCCCCCCCCCCCCCGATGTGGGACTAAATTCAAAGCCCCCCCCCCCCCCCCCCCCCCCCCCCCCCCCCCCCAACACCTAGTAACTAGAATCTTCGTTAATTAATTAACACTAAATTCCAGTTCTTTCCAGTCATATCCTGCTACTAACGCCGTGAAAGAATTTTCCGTCAGACCCGGGTGCAAAGCGAGTATATGGCCAACGGTCCCGTCCAACCATCGCCTTCCCGACTTTTTTTCTTCCTTTTCCGAACCTCGTTTTTTTTCTTAAAAAAAAAAAATTGGCCGTTTGAATGGCTGCGAGGTAAAACGGAATTCTCGCTGCGAAGCGCGGGGCCTTTCGAACGAGCCAACGAGGAGCGAATTCGAGCCGAACGGAAACGCTAAATTGATGCATTCCGTCTCCAATCCATTGCTAATTTCCTAAATTTGTCGCTCGATTAGAGCTCGCCTCCGTTGTCTCTTCGCCCTCGATTCTTCTTTCTGGTAAGAATCCATCCCCCTCCTTCTCCCCCAATCGTCCCCCCGGTCCCCCGTTTCCTATCATTTCCGCTTCTGAAAATCCGTCAATGGTCCCTTTTTTTGATCCCCTTTTCGCCCCATTTTGGTTCATAATCTGTCTCCCGACTCCCATTATTCTTTCTTTTTTTTTTTGGTACACTGGGAGCTCACATGTGAGGATTGCCTCCATCTGCCAACCCTCAAGCCTGCATCTCACACCCTACACTACATCGGAATAGTCACTGTGACGGAGCCGATGCCTTGGAATCGAAACCCCTAGGTATCTGAAAATGTCCTCAGTCCCAGCCCATCCTCAGGATGTCTTTGATAGATTGCTTTATCTATGGCTTGGTCACCCGCTGACCTAAAGCGTAACAATAGTCCTCCAGAATATCTCGAACCACCCTCCAACCTCTTCATCGCATGCACCAGTAACAAACAGTCATTGACGAAGAGCAAATATGAGATCTGAATTGACTCCGGCATCAATTTGTATGCCTCCAATGCCTGAGTCTTAGCCGCATGACTGAAAGCCCTGGACAAAGCATTCGAATAGAGAATGAACAACAGAGGAGACAGAGGGCATCTGTGAGGAGCCGTGCGGGCGTGTGTTTAATCCCACATCGATTATTCGCTGGGTAGATCTTGGGTACTTATACAGGATCAAGGAACCCAAACAATAACTTCCGGCTAGCCATTTTGGATGAGATCCTGGGTTGTTACAAAATGGTATCAGAGCGGACTCGGTCCATAATTTATGTGGACTAAGGGACACTGCAGCATGGATCCATTGGGGTTGACCACGGACCGATCGTAGTATTTATGATTAGATTTGAATGGATTTGAACCCTTAGCCTGATGGGGACGTCAAGGCTTGAACGGAGGGAGTATGTGAGGACCCGTGCGGGCGTGTGTTTTTAGTCCCACATCGGTTATTCGCTGGGTAGATCTTGGGTACTTATACAGGATCAAGGAACCCAAACAATAACTTCCGGCTAGCCATTTTGGGTGAGATTCTGGGTTGTTACAGCATCGCTGGTGAAGACCGACTGTAGAAGCGAAGAACCGAGTGGGGGTTCTGTTCATCAGAATGGCAAAGGACGGTGAGGTCATACACCCCATAACCTAGACAATTCAATCCTCATGGATCCCAAAGCTCTCCGATGACCTCCGTACGAACTCCTAAATCATCCAGTCATAAGCCCTTTCTATGTCCAACTTGATGCCCATCAAACTCCTCCTCTCCGAGGCCCTCTGTAAGTCAGAAATAAACTAATGGACAATAAGGACATTCTCAAAGATGCTTCGCTCACCAACAAAGGCTTCCTGCTTTGAGCTGATAAGTCTCGGTAAGATGCCCCTCAACCTAGCGACAAGGATCTTTGCCATGACCTTGTACAAGGTGGTGCATAGACTGATCGGTCGGTAGTGGCTCGGCTTCGAGGCGTTTTGCGTCTTCAAGATCAGGGTGACGAAGGTCCTCTTCCAATCTGCCGATAGAACTGCTGAACTGAAGAACTGCTGAACCGCCTCAGTCACATCCTGTCTGATCAGAAGCTAATATCTCCTAAAGAAGAAGGATGAAAATCCGTCCGGACCCGGGACCCCATCCTCACCCAAAGACCAGAAAGCCTTTCGAATCTCCTCCGCAAAAAATAGGCTTGATCAAAATTGAGTTCTCATCCTCCGGAACCTAGGAAGATGGATTTGGCATGAAGGACAAACTCTCCTCCCCCCGGTTGATCTATTCATCTGGATCTGAAAAACTGCTCCAGCACTTATCTAATAACCTCGAGATCCTCAGTCATCTGACTATCTGTGCCCTTGATACATTTGATCTTGCCCCTCTATCGTCTGATGATGGCTGACTGATGAAAGAATCTGGCGTTCCGATCTTCTTTTCTAATCTACTAGATTCATGAATTCTGCCTCCATAATGGTTTCAAGAAGAGAGTATGAAACCCTAATTAATGCTATTGTTCAACATCTATTGTGCTATTTTCTTTTGATTTCTCTATCAGTTTTTACCTTCCTTACTGATGGTGCTTGCTTGAAAATAAAAATATGAAACTATCCCTGCCAGAACTTGACACGTCTGATGCATGTGGGTACACAAAGAAAAAACATTTACTGTATGGCTATGATTAGAAGAGTATTCAATGGACAGTTCTGATTTTAAAAAATGAATTGATAAAATAAATTTAGAAAAATGATAAGAACAATGTTTAATGGATGGATGGTCAGAATTAGATTAGGAAGAGAAGGGCATTTGATTGGTGGGATTGATTAGAAACGGATCATTTGATATTGCGTGCTATAATTGAAAAATCCAGCTATAGGAAAGCTCTTCTATCAAATATAAATATATAGACCAGAATAAGTATAGATTAGATTTTGAAGTAGTTTTGATAAATAAATTCCGATTTAAACTTGTGCAATTCTCTCCTTTGATTTATTTTAGTATGACTTAAAGGCAGAATTTTTTTATTATGTTATTTATTAATATATTCTATAAAAAATATTTATTAGTCCTATAAATTATTAATTCTATAATATATATTAATTATTATTATAAAACTAATATTTTTATATATAATTATAATATATTTTTTAATACAAATAATTATTTTGATTAAAAAATAAGATAAATAGAAGTAAGATATTAAATACTTCCATTATATAAATATTAAGTAGAATACTATTTCTACTATAATTTAAAACTATTATTGAATAATAATATGACAATAATATGATTCATAATATATCATAATATAATATATCATAATATAATATATCATAAATATAACATATATAATAGCAAAATAATATAATATATTTAATACTATATCAATAGATTATTTTTTTTGCTAGATTGAGACGTATTTTTGTCCTCAACTCTTAGCTTAAGATTACTGTCCTAGGGTGATTTTGAATTTCCGACCTCAAGGATGAGCATTCTGTCGCTGGATTGAGCGGTGATTTGAGGGATGTGGATGATTTGGGATCACTGTCATATAGGATCACTATAGTACAAATAAATGCGGTGATCTTATTGCCTCCATTCATATCATTTTTGATCTTATGATAGCCACCCCATACCAAACGCCATCTCAGAAGCAAGTGTTCATTGGCATATAGAATGAGAGCATAGGTCAGACTAAGTGGGGTCATAATCTTATCTTGTGATAGCTTGTTGGACATTGCATGGGGACGTCATTTGATAGGTTCACTGGATCAAGTCTATTTTCTTCCCCCTACATCCTTGCCTAAAGGTGCTTCTCATGTCTTGGCGATCGATCTCACGCCCCTCCATATGAGAACCCATTTTACCTTGTCGGAGGTTGCTTATTATGAGCTAATAAAGAATCGCCATATCTGGAAATCACGTGGGCTCATCTCATGTGATGCTTTGACTTCGAGATATTTATATGATGATGTTGTTTTCAGACAGATAAGTTATGTCTTGTATCTAGCAATGAGCTAATCCAATCCGGGAGCAGGCAAAGAAATTTCCAAACGGATGGTTACCTTGTCTATCCACTTATATTGACATTATCTTCTATCTATAGCCATTTTTTGAAAATGAAGGCACGTAAGCACGATCTCATCTCAATTGGTCAACTTTTCGATTACAGGGTTGTGACATAATATTTTTGTATCTGAAAAGAAGAAATCTTTGCTCTTATTTTATAGTTTGGTTAATTTTGATCGTGTATTCAGCGACAAGCTGACTTGACATTGACATCAGATTCTTAAATTACTTAAGACCTCGAGTTGTAATTAGTTGACACGAGGCAATGCTAAATTATTATTATTATTATTTTAAAGTACATTGAGGGTCATAGAGATCCAAATCAAGAAAGCAAAGAACAATAGAGTAATAGAGAAGACAGACTAGCAAGACAAACAACCACGCTACCATCTAATGATAACTTCTCAACGTGCGGAATGGATTTAATCCCTAACCAAATTAAAAAAAAATATTTTTGGTATGAAAAAAAAATATTACATAATATTATACAGTAAAATATAATATAATACATTATTATATATTAAAATATTATTATATAGTATAATATTATCATAATATAATATAATTTGATATAATACTATACTATAAGATAATATTATTAATTATAATATACTGTAATATAATATTGCATAGCATAATTATTTTTCCACCGCATAGTATTATTATAATGTAACATAATGTAAATAATATTATATAGTATAGCTTAACAATGCAATATATAACATATGATATGATATAAGATATAATTATGAGATTTGCTCACGAGCATTTTGATCATCACGAAAATTTCATTAAAGCCCATATAGCTTTCTAACATACGCCAGAAAGTACTTTTGAGGACTTTCTCCCAATTAGATTTTTTTAGATTTTTTACAAAGCTAAAAAAAATTAATTTTTTTACTAAATATCACTATACTATCCAAAAATACTTTTTGACTTCTTGCAAGCATTGGATTTATTCAATCACGATCATCGTGCCTCACAAGAGCAACTATGATTCCCTCTAATCCAAGATGATTCGAACTCTTGTACAAACTGATAAATTAGTTATCTTTTTTTAACCAAAACTAGTAATTCTGTATATATCTACTTTTGTTACTATATATATATATATATATATATATATATATATATATATATATATATATATGTGTGTGTGTGTGTGTGTGTGTGTGTGTGTGTGTGTATTATGTGTGTACCTCCTCCTCTACATAACGTGGGAAGCGATGCCCATGCGGGCACGTCCCAAATCTTCATTGGTAGGATGTGATAAAAAAAATCTGATGGTACTGGTTCCAACTTTTTGGTGTCACCCGCGGCCCTCTCCCCATCGCTTGCAGGGGAGCAGCGTGTAGTGTTGGGCATCGGGCCATGCCGGGCTGGCCCGGCCCATTTAGACCTTGGGTCCGGTATGGCCTAGCCCGCTTATGAAGCGGGCCGTGCCGGCACGGCCCGTCGCGGGCGCAAAAGGAAGCCCGGCCCGGCCCCCGGCCCGTCTATTGGCGGGCCGGCCACGGCCCGTAACGGGTGCAAAGGGGCCGTGCCAGGCACGGCCCGCAACGGTGAGGGGTGAGGAAAATAGCCGTTTCCAACGGCTATTTTGGGAAAAAGTCGGTTTTACCCCTCCCAACAGTCCAATAACGGCTGAATTGAGGGGTATTTTGGGAAAAATTTTTTTTTGGGCTTCTATAAATAGCCCTTTCCTCCCTCATTCTCACCACACCAAACCAACTATTCTCTCCTTCTCTAATACTATTATTTCTCTCTTCTAAAGTGCTCTTCTAGCAATTTAATTTTTAGTTTGCATTTAGCAAGTGTTCAAGTGCTACACAAGAGGAGGTTCCTGTTGAGAAGAGAAGGTCACTCCTATTGAGAGCACAAGAGGAAGCTCAGAATCTCAGCTCTGCGGCTCTGCCTCTGCCCTCCGACCCTCTACTCAATTCCTCCAATCCTCCTTGTGGTTAGTTTTTATTTTTTTAATTCATCAATTTAGATATGTCATCTTTTGAGGAAAGTCAGTTTGGCATTCCTCCTGTTTTTGAGGGAGAAGAAACTAATCCCCAACCCCATGTTCCTAGTTCCTCTAAAACTAGTGAACCGAGTGAAGATCAAACCTCTTCTCGTAAGAGGACTAGTGCTGTATGGACTGAATTTGATAGAGTTATGGTTGATGGAGTCTGAAAAGCTAAATGTAAAAAATGTGCCAAACTTTATAGTTGTAGTAGTAGTGGGGGAACAGGGCATTTAAAAAGACATCAAGAGAGTCATAAGATGCATGATTCTCATGCTCAAACTCAAAGTACCCTTAATATACAAGGGGGATTACTTGTAGGTAATTTTGCATATAATCATGAAAATCAAAGAAAAGCACTTGTAAAATGGATAGTTAAGGATGAATTACCTTTTAGTTTATGTGAATCTTTTAATTTTGAAGAATATGTTCAATTAAACCTACAACCTGCTTACAAAAGAACTAGTAGGCGTACATTTAGAAGAGTAGCTATGACTAACTTTTTAGCAATGAAACAAAGTTTAATTGAATCACTTTCTACTTTAAATATAAAAATTTCATTAACTTCTGATATTTGGTCAGCATCTGTAGGTAGTAATTGTTTTATTGCCATTACTGCTCATTATATTGATAATGATTGGCAATTAAATAAACGTATTCTTGCTTTTCGTGCTTTTGATTTTTCACATTCTGGGCAACAAATTTCAAATATCATTTATCAAACTGCATGTTCATATAATATTAATGATAAAATTATGTCTATTACTTTTGATAATGCATCTAATAATAATTCTGCTGTTGCATTATTAAAAGACTCATTGCATCCCATGTTAGATGGAAATTTATTGCATATTAGATGTGCATGTCATATCTTAAATCTTTCTGTTCAAGCTGGCATGGGTATGATTCAAGATGTGATTGGTAAAATTAGAAATGCAGTTTCTTTTATTCATGCTTCAAGATCAAGACTTCAAGAATTTAAGGAACTATGTATAAATCATGGTAAACGTTTTAAAAAATTTAAACTTGATGTAATTACTCGTTGGAACTCAACATATAGCATGATACATGATGCATACCCATATAGAAACTTATTAAGTGCATATATTAATGATCGTGGATTAGGCTTTACATTGACTGAAACTGATTGGAATAAAGAAAAAATTTTGGAAGATTTTTTGCTTAGTTTTTATAATGCTACCAATGTTCTTTCTGGTATTTATTATCCAACTTCATGTTCATTTTTACAACAAGCATATATAATTAGTCAAAAATTTGCAGAACATAGATATGATGATGTTTTAATGCCTATTATTGACCTAATGGAATCTAAATGGACTGAGTATTGGGACAAGATATGTCCTATGCATAACTTAGCTGCTGTATTTGATCCTAGAGTTAAATTAAATGGCGTGCTAATTTTACTTGATGCATACTGTGAAAATATGATTAAAGATCCTGAACCTGCTAAAAATGAGGTAAAACAACTTCTTTATGATATTTATGCTATATATGATGAAAAAATTCGTGGATCTAGAACACAAATACAAACCTCTATTCCTTCTTCTAGTAGTTCTCGTTCGTCATCTATTTTTTCATTCATTGCACAGAGAAGACACACACATGCTTCAAGTTTATCTTCATCTTCTTCATCTTTAAGTAGTGAACTAGAATTTTATTTACGAAATGATCTTCAGTCTGCATATGATGAAAATCAAATAGAGAATCTAGATGTATTATCTTGGTGGAAGAGTGTTAGAAATCAATATCCTGTTATGTCTGCAATTGCACGCGATATTTTAGCTGTGCCGATGTCCACGGTAGCATCGGAATCCGCTTTTAGTGCAGGTCGGCGTGTTCTTGACGAAAAGAGAAGTAGGATGACGGGCGAAACGGTGGAGATGCTTCTCTGCTTCAAAGATTGGTTGGATGCTGAGGCAAGACTTCAAGATAAAGGTGGACATAATACAACATCCTCTGATGATGATGATACAAACACTACTGAAGACTGAAGAGTGAATACTGATTCACTGAATCACTGATGATTAGTAAGATTTCTTAATTTTTTATAATTGTACATTTTTATTGTATTCTGGAGGTCAGACCAAGGTCCAAACCTCGGCCCTTTGGCCCCTTTCTTATTGTATTCTGGAGGTCAGACCAAGGTCCAAACCTCCCTTCATGTACCATTTTGATTTAAATTAATAAACTGGTAGGGGTCTATGCCAAACCCCCCACCATTAAGGTGGCTTTATATTCATAAATCCTTAATTTTCAATATTTATTAATTTATTAAAAAAAATTTATGAAGCATTAATTTTTATCGGGCCGGGCCGGGCCCAGGCCCGGACCGTGCCAGGCCCGCGGGCCAGCCCGGCCCAGGCCCTGATGGGCCGTGCCGGGCTGGCCCGCGGGCCGTGCCGTGCTTGGCCCGCGGGCCTAGAGCGGGCCGTGCCGGCCCAGGCCCGAAGCGGGCCGTGCTTGGGTCGGCCCGCGGGCCAGTAACCTGTGACCCGGCACGGCCCCTTTAAATGGGCCGTGCCTGGCACGGCCCGGCACTGTAGCTATCGGGCCGTGCCAGGCACGGCCCTCTTCGTGCCGGGCCGTGCCGGGCCGTGCCGGGCCGTGGGCGGCCCGGCCCAGTGCCCAACTCTAAGCGTGGGGCACCGCCTAACCTAGGGCTATAAATGGGTTGGATCGATCCGTGACCCGAGCCGACCCGACCCACATAAGACCTGACCTGATTTAAATTTTAGGACCCGCGGAGCCGGGTTGGGTCCTAAATTTGGACCAGTTTTATTTTTTGGGTCGGGTCGGGTCCACCCAATTTTGACCCGAATTCGGACCCGACCCGATACATTTTTTTGGAATAAGTTTTTTACTATTATATAGTAAAACTTTAAATATAAAAATACATAGATCCGGATCCAATCCGAACCCGACTCAACCCGAATGATCCGTCAAGTCAAAATTTGTAGGCATGGACCTGATCCGACCAGACCTGATTTTCAACCGAATCGGGTCCGAGTCCAAAATTAGGACCCGAGCAAAAAATGGGTCAGATCGGCATCACTCAAAACCCGACCTGACCTATTTGCAGCGCTAGCCTAACCTTTTTTTTTTTTTCCCTTTTCTTTTTATTTTATTGGATTGAGGCCCCAACGCTAAAAATCTTGGGGCTTCGTACGGTCTACCAACCTTTGACTGTAGAACGGGAAAAGCAGTTCCCTTCGCGTTCCAACTGCGAAAAAGGCATCAGACAATAGAGAACAGTTTCATGCACTCGTGCCCACACACGCATATCTATACAGATAGAGAGAGAGGAGAAAAAGTGCTTGCATTTGATCCCAATTTATGTTTGGAAGGTGGTGGTTATGTTAATCGATATTTGCAAGATAATTAATTAAGCTTCTACCATCGTGAAGCATTTCTTTCATCACCAGGAGTGTAATCGATTCTGAAGTTTGGGTAGCTGAGGAAGGTATCTGTTGCTGGAATTTGGACCCGGGGGCGACTAGCGGCTGAGAAGGAGAAGCTCCGGCGTGAGATGGCAGGTGGCGGTCCGTCGGCGGGCGGTGTCCTCCGAAGGATCTGCAAAAAAGCCGGTGGCCAGGGTTTCCGGCGCCGACCCTCCGATGCTTAAGTCAGAGGGGGCTAATGTGTGGAGGGAGAGAAAGTATCTCTTAGAGTTTCAGAGTCCAGTCCCTTCTAAGAGAGAGGTTTTCCTTTTATAGAGGAGTACATGTGTACCTGTGATGCGACGGGGCGAACAGTTTACCGTCATGATTAAGCATGATCGTATGAATTAATACATGATCGTGTGAATTAATGCACTGCCGTGGGGGATCAGGCCAGAGCCAGTGGGTCGTCGTGGCTGATCGGACGTAGCTGAGTGGGTCAACTGTTTGCCGTGGAGGGCTTGAAATCTGTAGATAGCGTGCGCATTGATTGTTGAGTGGGCCGGAGATTTGCGAAGGTCAGGCGTTTTAATTGTTGCAGGGCATGGTCCCCGGTCGAGCTGCAGAAGGATGTGACTGCAGCGAATGGATAGTGAGGTTGGGCTTCCGGTTAGGCGTCTTGAAGTCGGACGCTTCCAGGTCGGGCGCCTCCAGGTCGGGCGCCTTCAAATCGGGCGCTCCAGGTCGGGCGCCTCCAGGTCGGGTGCCTTTAGCTGGGGATGCCCCCACCTCGGGTCGAATCCCCACGTGAGCTCGGAGGAAAAGAAGAAAAATTTCTCCTTCCACTCATGAATGGAGGAAGGGGCACCTCGGAAGAGTGGCCTACCACTCCAAAAGGCGAGATAGAGCCACTCCCCGTCTGCCGGGTTTGACTTCAACATGAAGCACCGGCGGAAGACGTTCACCGAGGTCGATATCCCGTACGCAAGACAAAGGGATAGGAACCAAATGATGGTCCTCCACGAGTTCAGAGCGAGTTGTGCTGGGACGAGCTGGTATGCCACCAGCAACTCGTTCACGAACTCGTGAAGAGGAAACCGCAGGCCGGCTCAGAGTGTCTTGATGTACACCCCAATCTGACCTGGAGGAGGTCTCGTCACCCGATCCTCCGACCCCGCAGGCTCGAGACGAAACCCGGGCTGAAAGAAAAATCGGGAACGGACCAGCTCCAGTTCCTCCTCAGTCAGGCTAGACCCGACTTCACCTGGACCACGACCCATCCCAGAAAAGGAAAGACGAAGAAGAAAACAAGGGATAAAGGAAAGAAGAAGAAGAAGAAGAAGGATCCCTCGAGCCAACGTGGGAAAATAACCTACTGTGGAGTTTCCGAAAATCGCCTCAGGGCGCCGCCTGAAGACTCGATCGCGACTGTGAAAGAAGAAAAGAGACGAAGGAAGAAGGGGGAGCAGCGAATGCGGCGGCCAAATAAGAACTTTTAGGGCCAGGTCTGAGATTTATATAGGACCTCCTGACGGCCCAGATCGGCAGGTCCGGATCCCACCTTCTGTCCAGATCGTGCCACGTGTCAGCCCCAAAGACCGAAGCGACATATTTTATCTGGATCGACGCTTTGAATACAGAATCAAGGCAGCGTCCTATCGGATCCCGGAGCCCCATCATGAGCCTACGATGCGAGGCAACCTCGAAAGGCAAAAGGGCGTCGCCCCGTCTCCCCTCATTAAGGGTGCCCCAAAACACGTGGGACGCCGAAATAATTTAAGGCTTACTGGCCCCCACTAATACAATAAAGGCAACTACTTCCTTCACCCGAGCTTGTAAGCGGCTCAGACTCGGAAGTCGGGGGATAGTGTTGGGGGAAAAACGGATTACCCCAAAATGCATGAATGCATCACCGGCGCCCGACCTGGAGGCGCTCGATCTGAAGGTACCCAATCTGGAGGCGCCCGATCTGGAGACGCCCGACCTGGAAGCATCCGACTTCAAGACGCCCAACCGAAAGCCCGACCTCACTATCCACCCGCTGCGGTCACATCCTTCTACAGCTCGACCAGGGACCATGCCCTGCAACAATTAAGGCGCCTGACCTCCGCAGATCTCCAGCCCACTCAACAATCAATGTGCACGCTATCTACGGATCTCAAGCCCTCCACGGTAAACAGTTGACCCACTCAGCTACGTCCGATCAGCCACGACGACCCACTGGCTCCGGCCTGATCCCCTACGGCAGTGCATTAATTCACATGATCGTGCATTAATTCATACGATCATGCTCAATCATGACGGTAACCCGTTCGTCCCGTCGCATCACAGGTACACCTGTACCTCTCTATAAAAGAAAAACCCTCCCTCTTAGAAGGGGTTGGACTCTAAAACTCTAGGAGATACTTTCTCTCCCTCCACACATTAGCCTCCTTTGACTTAAGCATCGGAGGGCCGGCGCCGGAAACCCCGGCCACCGGCTTTTTTGCAGGTCCCCTGGAGGACGCCGCCCGCCGACGGACCGCCACCCGCCATCTCACGCCGGAGCTCCTCCTTCTCAGCTGCTGGTCGCCCCCGGGTCCAAATTCCAGCAACAGTATCAAAACCGTTGCCTCCATTCTCCATCATGACGTTTTAAGGGTGGAAGATGATTCCAAGGTGATTTGTCATCGGCTTAACGTTACAAGGAACCAGATTCTTTCCCTTGCCCGATTCTATATGCAGCCGCTGCTCGATGTTACATGATACTTCGAGGATCCATATATATATATGAGGCTAACCGGCCTACTGGTTAGTTCTCCAAGGAATCTTTCTCTATTCATTATAGAGTTCTAAAAATTAGTTTTTCTTTTGCTCTTTCAGGTCCCCGTGGAGCTGGTTGTAGCTCAATATTATTTTTGAACTATTTAGGCCTTGTCTTCGAGAGTTAAAAAAGTACATACTTGTTAAATTTTTGTATCTTCAGAGATAATTTAGAACAAAGTATATACAACCTAGTCTTGCATGCACATGAGGTGAATAGTTAGCTTGCACTTGATCAAGTGACTAATTTATTGGCATGCGTGGACATGTTTTATCAATATAGTGCTCCGGGAAGCTGGTTCTATGCTTAGGAAAAGTTCATTCTCGGAAGCTCGACAAGGGGATTGTTATTACTGGTGGGAATTAGAGCAAGGATGATTGATACTTAAATTTCCATCCTTATAGCTAGAAATTATTCCTCATGGTGTAAACAATATATGGCCATGCATGCCATCAATTACAACACTTATCGTTTCTATAGCTTTCATTCATAAAGCATGCATCTCGGTGCATCATTACAGAAATGAGCAATTGTGATTAATGACATATATAGTTACATGATACACATGGTGTAGAAAATAATTTCTTCCATAGCAGGGGCTCCAGCGAACGCCCTAACAGCAACCAAAAACACTCTTTTTAGTGTGCGTCATGCGCTCCTGGCTTTTTTTTTTTTTGCTGAAAACGGAAGTCTTATGCATAACATGTACGAATATAATCAAAAAAAATCAAAAAGCGGTACATCACGAAGAGCTGTAGGCAACTCCGCCTCACCCTCTCATAGGTGGTTTTTCGAATGATTAGCAATAAAAGAAACTACCCAATCAGCCGTCCCATTGGCCTCTCTAAACACATGCTTCGCTTGAACCACCAGCCCGTCAGAAACCATGGCTCAGATGTCTTTCACCAGCAGATGGTAGTTGCCGAGCCTCCTAAAAGTCTGCCGAATCCATCCAATAGCCATCGTAGAGTCACTCTCCAGAAGGACGTCTCAACTCCGCCCCTGGCTACCGATGTGTTAAACAAGTGGCAACTCTCGGCCACAATCATCCTAAAGTCCGAGCCTCTAACAACAAAACCCGCACCTCGTCATGCGCTCCTGTTTGCTACTATTTTCTATGCAATATACCTTCAGCTACTTTTTCAAAAAGAAAAAAAAAAGAAAAAAAAATCTTTTTAAGTTCTATTTCCCTCTTTCGCGAGCATCCAAACGGGGATCGGAAGACCTAAAGCTTCCGTGAAGTTGACTCGCGGGCTTATTGTGGGTGCCAACTATTCTCGATTTGATGCCACCCTTAAAGTGAAAGCTAGCAAGTCATCACAAGCCATCCTTTATTCTTGTTGCCATTCTCCATCATGTTTGATAATCGTCCTTCTTCGAGACTATATATTCTCGATCGTACAAAAATCCCACTGCAGAGAATCCGAACATGTTATGATGCTTTTTGAGGGCCTTGAGCTAGAAACAAAGCTGACTGGTTAATTGTAAGGGAAGCTGATAACCAAATTCATGCTTGCCGCCCCATGCTTTATATATATATCCAGCTGCAAACAACACACGTAAAACCTATCCACAACTTTGCATTAATTGCATTATTCGATCTTTACCTCCTTAAGTAGCTACTCCATTTAAAAGCTCCGCATATTAATCCTATCCTCATATTTGCATTATATATATGACATTTATTCGTGGGCACAATAAACGGACCTCGTGTATGACATTGATTCATACATATATGTACATATCCATATGTTTGACTCCACAATTATATATTCATATTTCTTGGTTGTTTCTTTGAGGAAATCATATTTCTTGCTCATTGAAACAGTTTGTCACATAGAAAAACTTGCTGCCATCAAGGCTCGCCAGAAAAAAACCATAAAAATGTGCATTTAGTTACTGGGTGCTGAATCCTATCACTTTCGAACAACGAGTAATCGTTAAAAAGGTATAGGTGCTTCAAATGAGAAGGATCACGGTGGAGAAAAGATAGAGAGAGAACATACGTGCCTCCTGTTTACTATGTAGTTGGTTTTCCTAAAAGTCTTTTGAGTTTATATAAAGGTCAGGGGGCCTTCAAACGGGACATACGATTAGGAAGATATGAGCAAAGGATCCAGAATAGGAATAAAGCAATGGAACGAAAAGCTGGCAAATTAAGGCTCAGTTTAGGGGAGCTATTGGCAGTAGAGCTGTTATAAAAAGCTATTTGCTGTTTGGTAACTACATTTTTAAAGTGCTGTGGCACTTTAACATATGTTTGGTAAACAAACTGAGAAAGTACTTTTGTATGACAAAATTACCATAAAGGACATTGCATAGTATTATACAACAGATATATGATATAGTATAATATTACTGTAATATAAAATAATATTATTATAATATAATAATATGACACTGCATAGCATAGCATAATAGTAATATAATTATTAGAGTAAATTAATTTATCATAATATAACATAATATTAAATTATTTAACATAACATATTAATGTATTATGATATAATGTAATATATATTGTATTAATTTATAGTATAATACAATAATAAAGGTATAAAATATTATAATTATTAGTATTAATTAATTTTCCATAATATAACATGATATTAAATTATTTTAAAAAATATTAATGTATTATGATAGAATGTAATATAATATAATATAATATAATATGTATAGTATAATATAATAATAAAGGTATAAAATAATATAATTATTAGTATAAATTAATTTCTCATAATATAACATAATATTAAATTGTTTAACATAACATATTAATGTATTATGATATAATGTAATATAATATTATATTTATAGTATAATATAATAATAAATATATAAAATATTATAATTATTAGTGTAAATTAATTTTTTACCCTTCCAATGACAATTTATCTCTTTAACAGATTATCTCTTTACTTAACTATTTGCAATGGTGACAAATTCACTGTACCTATCAATATCATAAATATCAGATTATTTGCCACTCACTTATTATTTTTTATTTATTTATTTATTTATACGTTCATTCGTATATATATTTATTTATGCATTTATTTATTTATTTATTATTTTATTCATTGAAATATATTTATTTATTATCTTATTTATTCATTCATTCATTCATTTATATAAATATTTATTTATACATTTATTTATTTTTTTTCTTCTTTTTTTTCTTTCCTTTTCTTCTTTTTTTCCTTTTCTTTTTCTTTTCTTTTTTTCTTCTTTTCTTCTCCTTCCTTCCTCTCCCCCTTCTCCTTTCTTCTCCTCCACGCGGCCGGCGGCGCCGAAAGGAGGCTAGCCCACGGAGGTTGCGGGAGGGGGCCGGGCCGTGGCTGGCGGCACCTACGGCAATCTCGGCGGGCCCCTTGGGCGGACCTCTTTCCGGTGCCCCCTTCTTCTTCATTTTCTTCGGCACCTCCCCACCGTGGGGAACTCCTTCGGCAGATGCGAGAGGGGGGCGAGTCATGACCGGCGGCGGCCGCAGGAAGGGGGAGGGTGCCCCCTTCTTCTTCCTTTTCTTCGGCACCTCCCCACCGTGGGGAACTCCCTCTTCTTCGGCACCTCCCCATCCGTCCGTGACGGAGAAATCGTGGCCAGCGGCGGCCGCGGGAAGGGGAAGACCGACCCGTCTTTCTCTTCTTCGGCACCTCCCCACCGGGGAAGGGGGAGAGGGAGGGGGTGCGGCACTGTGGCGGCGGGGGAGAGGGAGGGGGTGCGGCACTGCAGCAGCGGCGGGGGGGGGGGGGGGAGGGGGGTTTGGTGGGAGAGTAACAGGCGGTGGGAGAGGAATTTTTTTTTTAAATGGGGGTATTTTGGTCAAAAATAGAGCTTTCTGACAAAGCTCAAAATAGCATTTTCGGAAAGCTCCAAATTGGAGTTTCCGCCAAAAAGCTATTTTCAGCTTCCCACAAAAGCTGAAACAGCTTCTCAAAAAAATTGCCAAACACTATTTTTTATCTAAAAGTACTTTTGGAGGGCCAAAAAGTACTTTTTGGCCCTCCAAAAGCTCCCCCAAATAGGGCCTAATTCCCAGTGTGGCTGGCTCTCATGCGCCGAGAAGATAGCATAAGCACTGGGGCGGTCGCGAATATCGATCTAATCTTGCTGGTTCCATGCTTTTCTTTTTTATTGAAGGGAACAGATGGGGAATGCCTTCAGCTTCGAACCAAATGCCAATAGAAGCTGGATAAAGCTCCCCTCTTCACTCCCCACAAATTCTCTATCGTACATGGTGTCACGCCCCCGCCTGCGCGAGGCATGGGAGGCACCCAATGCCCACATGGGGGCCACATGAGGGGGGAACACGGGGCTCCCCTGCCCGATATTGTTTGGTTCTAGGGCCCGCGCGTTTTCCACCCAAAATATGTCTGCAGGATTTGGAGACACCCGCCTCATATGCTCAGGCTCTAAAATGAGTCTAGCCGATGTGGGATCTTTTATTCACCCACCCTCGGACTAGAGCCGTCCTCCGCTCTGATACAAAATATCACGCCCCCGCCTGCGTGAGGCACGTGAGGTTCCCAGGTCCGCATGCACACGCACGCGCCGCTCAAACTCGTCCCCGGTTTTGTTTTCCACTCAAAATGTGTCCGCAGGATTTGCAGATACCTGCCTCATATGCCCAAACTCTGAAACGAGTTTAGCCGATGTGGGATCTTTCACATGACATTGGAGATTGATGTGATACATGAGCATTCACCCAAGCACCAGGATGTATTAGATGCCATTTTTTGAGTGTCATTTTGATAAGTTAATCTTATTCCAGTCCAATTCAGGGCAAGAACAAGGTGGATGGGTTAAAATCCTTTCAGGTATTTTATTTTCTCCAAATTCCTCCTCCTCCTCCTCCTCCTCCTCCGTAGGACTACGCAAGTCATCAAGCAAAGTCGTTGATTAAACCTTGATGCCGGTCATATTGGGAGCTTTAGATGCGGTAAATTGGTATTACTTCAAGTAACAACAGAGTTAGGTGGCCTGCAATTATAGCATTTCAGTGATGTTTTAAAGCATTTTTCTATATTTGTTGAGTAGTCAACTTTATAAGGAATTAATGCGGCCAGCATATCAGCATTCCAATCTGTATCATTCGAAGAAAACCAAACCTCAAGTACTCTTAAGGGCTCGTTTGGTTCGCGGGAAGCATTTTTTCTCCTAGAAATATGATTTCTGGAAAATAAATTCCTAGGAAGATGATACTTAGAAAAGTACTTTTGGCATGTTTGGTTGACCATGAGAAAGTAACAAATTTCCAAAGTGCTTATGTTTGGTTGGCCATCCACTTTCCTGGGAAAGTTATGCATAATTCCTATTATGCCCTTAATAAAAATTAGGTCTTTAATGCCTCTTTAATGTTTCTTTAATGCTGAAGGGTCTTTTTGGGAAAAAAATAAAAATGGGATGATTCCAGCCTCATGAAAAAATAACTTTCCCATGTTTCTCATGGGAAAGACTTTTCTATGAAATGTGGGAATTATATTCCCATGGAAATACAACTTTTCCATCTCTTTTCTTTGAAAACTCCAATCAAACAAGGGGCATCTCATTACTTTTTCATTGACCACACTTTCCCCCCTTCTTTTTTCGCGAACCAAACGAGCCTTTATCTTGTTTCCTCTAATCATTACTAGGCTAGTTTGGCACCAGACATGGAGTATAGATGAATACGTGCAGAACCCTGCCTTGGAAGGCACTCCTTATGGCAAACCAACCAGCTAGAGAGAAAGAGAGAGAGGCGGAGTGGGGGTTAATGGCTACCAAATGAGTACATATTCTACGAACTCCTGCCAATTTCTACTACCCTAGTTGAATCACACATGCGGCCCACCGATCAAGTGGAGCGAAGTGGCTGTTTTAGTAGATGATTTAATTGGATAAGATTGGTCTCAACCACAGAATTTGCACGCTCCTCCAACTTTGAGGATAGATTCTTCTTGTAGACAATTAAAGAAGGGTGTCTAATTGAGCAAATGCCTGCTTTGTTCCATTCGAAAGGACGACCACCAGTTTTACTTTATTCTTCGAAAATAGGACGCGATCCCTCCTGTTTTATTCTATCCCGAAAAAAATGTCGATATCTACCGAACTAACTTTTAAAAAAACTAAATGACTAGGTTAACATATTAATAACTTAATTTATCATCCACTTAATAATTTATTTAATTATGTGGCCATAAAGCTTAATTATCCGACTTATATCAATATCTATATTGATAATTTTTATGTTCATTTTGTATCCATATGTGCTTAAAATAACTATAGATATAAAATTTTGTATCTGGCTAATATTCGTGCTTGTATTTGTATTAGTCAAATAAAATAAATATAGATATAGATATACTAGTATTCGATCTATACCTGATTCGATTTCAGCCCCACGTACAACCGCTACACATAAGGTCTCATCGATGGTTGATGATTTCCAACATCATCAAAATTGCAAGATCGAAATATTATGGAGCATGGGAATAGGCTCTTAGGGCACTCTATCTCATCAAAGAGAAACATGTCTTCCTTCATAACATTGCAATCCGCTTTCAACCTTCGGATTTCATCTCATTTTGCTGATCTATTTCTACCTAGCCTTGATGCTAGGGTGAGACAACTTTAAAAGAAATAAAAAGAAAAAAACGTAACCCCAAGAAAAATGATCATGCCCGGGTGCTTTGTTCCTTGATCTTATGCTGGCATTGATTGAATTCTTAAACCATGCCCAGGTAGAGAAAGGAATCGAAGCAATTATGTCATGCATAGCCTAGCTCATATGGAAAATAAGAAAGGAAAGAATTTTCCAAAGATCATGCAGGCCACCGGATGATGTAATTACAGGACCATTCATCGAATTCCTTCAAGTCCTTTACAAGGCACCGGGGCAACCAGGATCTTCTGAAATGATTCCAACTTAGCTAGCCCCTCCCATTGCAGTGTCGAAGGTAAAATTTGATCGATCGATCAAAGACAATGCTGCGGGTGCTGGCTTTGTCCTCAAAGATCATCAGGAGAGACTTGAATCATGATGGTGGTAAGAAATTACCATTACTAATGTGTTCGGTGCCTCATGCAAAATTAGCTGCTGCCTAGGAGGGCTTATGTGTATCCGCAACTTTGCTAATCAAATTCATGCTTGCCACCCCATGCTTTATATGTCTAGCTGCAAGCAACACCCGTAAGACCTATCCGCAACTTTGCATTACATTATTTGATCTTTACCTACTTAAGTAGCTACTCCATTTGAAAGCTCCGAGTATTAATCCTATCCTTGTATTCGCATTATATGACATTTATTTGCGGGCACAGCAAACCGACCTAGCGCGTGTGTAGCTTCGAAAATAAGATCAAGGAGAGATTCGGGCATCGAAATACGATCAAGTAGCAAAACAAATGATCAAGGTACAATCATATCAAGCTATATAGAATATGACTAGATGGCTTATCGATTATTATGTTAATGATCAAAATATGAACATGTCAAGCTATATGACATGATTAGATTATTTATTGGACTTATTCATACTAGCGGCTTGATCTTTAAAATATCATTAACTTGATATTAGACTTTAAAATTCTTCTTGATGCTTCATGTTTACTCCAACCAGCATTAAGGCATATGGCTGTGCAGATGCCATTAATTAAAAAAAAAAAACAGATGGCGGCAATTCTCATCATTAAATTAATATTATATAATTCCATAAATCTAATAAATCAAACTCCTGCGTTTGATTGATACGTATGTCTTTACATACATACATATATCTTGTTCTCGTGGAAAAAATTATAATATTAAAAAAATTATCACATTCACTTTGGTAAACGCTGCAGCTGTATGGGCATGGGGTGGTTGGCGAATGGCGACCGCAGGAAGCCAAGCCAAATCCAAAAGGCTTCTACTCGTGGCTCTGGCTTCTGCTAAGGCTGCAAACGGTCGGATTGATCCATAATCCAACCCGGTATATTTTTGGGGATCCGGAGAGCAGGGTACTAAAATTGGACTATTCTATTTTCTAAATCGAATGTAAATTTACTGTATTCAGACTCGATCCCATCCAACCCAGCTCATTTAAAATTTGGATAATTTTAAATTTTCAATCTTACGACCATTCCGATTTGATCCGATTCAAATCTGTAAAATTATTTAGATTCGTGGGCTACAGTCCGCGGAGGTACAAACAAGTTCTGAAGTTATGGATGAGTTGATTCGAATCTGACCGAAATTTTTTGAATTGGATATGGGTTATACATAAATTGAACCCGACTCGAACGATCTGTTGGATTAAAAATTGTAACGGTGGATTTGATCCAATCCGATTTTCTATTAAATTGAGCCTAGTTCCAAAATTAAGATCGAACATGAATTGCGGGTAGAAGTTTGCACTCCTGGTTACTGCTTTTTTTTTTAATTACTATTTTTTAACTATAAAATGGCGGGAAGGAGGGGAGCAGGAGAGGAGACAAGCGTCGCACGCCAAGGCTGGAGACAGGGAGAGCTCGGCGATTCGAATTCCTTGGGGAGCGATATGCAGAGGGCTTCGTATACGATTGTTCTTTACTTGATCCAGTTCTCGTAATGCATTCGAAAAGCTCAGATTTTGGGGGTCTTGGTTTGGTGTATGTGTTTATATACTAGACCTATGCTTAATTTGTGCTTTTTTACATTTTTTTTGGTGTGCTTTTTCTCTGTTTTTCTTCTTGGTGATGATCGGAAGAAAGGAAGGAAGAACCTTGGAATGGAAGCCGAAGCTACAATTTGGTTTTTCTTGGTTTCTCGGAAGATTTTTTTTAAAAAAAATATTTTTTTGCTCCTAGTCGCTTTTGCTGGGAATCCAATTGGCGCACGCACATAGTTCGTAGCTTGAAGTTTTTGGAATGCCTTCAAGATTTTATTTAGTTTTTTGCCTTTAGACTCGTATATCATGATCTGCATGGTGGGTTCTTGGATATCTAGTACTGGGGTTTGAATCCATGCAGGTGATTCTGTCGTTGCCCGTCGACTCCTGGCCTGGGTTAAAATTAAGTAGTTGAACAATCTGCTGTAAATTTATTTTAAGCTGATATTTGGAAGATTTTGATGCTCTAAATTCGGCAGCTTCCATTATGCGTTGTTTGATTGTTGTTTTGGCTCAAATAATCATTTTGATCAATTACTTTTTCTTCTAATTAATGAATGTAATTCAATTGGAGAAACCATGATTTTGAAAGCAAAGGAAGACTAGGGAATAGTCTCTGTCTCGACTGTGAATCTTTCACCAATTCCATCCTACATATTGATTTCTTTCAAGAAAAAAAAAATAGAAAATAACTTTTTTGAAGGAAAAAAGAGGAAGCAAGAAGCTTCCCTTAAAATTTATTAGATGAAGAAATTATGTACAAGTGGAAAAGAGGTGGGGTACAAAATATGAAGATGTGGTCAAGAAGAGGGGGATGCTAGGCTATTCCACAGCTTGACATGACTTTTGATCGACTTCTTACTACATAGCAGCTCCCTAGAGTGAAATTTTGATGGATGAAATTTTAAAATTGTATTGGATTTGGAGAACTTTTAAAGTTTCTGATATAACATGGCGCAGACATGATTTTACCAATAATAATCATTATTTATGCATGATACCTTGAAGTCATTGATCTTAGTCTGAACTCAGTTGAAGCCTTTCCTGTGATGTATTAACTGTTCACTCATCATGTCTTAAATCATAAGTTTACTCCCCGGCCCCCCCTTCCTTTCTTTTAGGCATCCCTTAAATTATGACTTTTGTAACTCATACTCTCGATTTAGTTATGATGAAATTTTCATTCTCCCATCCGTATCAATGTTGCACATGCCCCCCTTGATCTTTCCATGTTATGCGCAATTAATTTCACTTTCTCTGTTGATTGGCAGGTGCTTACTTGACCCCGGACCTTCGCACTAAAGGCATCTGTCTCTCATCTCATCTGATATTTTGGTTATACCTGCGTGCTTGATGGGCTGCATCTCTACAAAGCACACCAAACACACACCTGGATACGAAGATCCAAAAGTCCTTTCTACTGAGACAACTTGTGAGTTTATTCTTGCTAATGGCATATTTCTGAGTATCTGACCTTTTCTTCGTCTTTCTTATTTTGTTTTCAAAATCTCATGCTTGAGGATCTAGTATATTCTCATGGTGATCTTCATGGCATTCCAATATGTGGCTACTGTCTTTAGGATATGTAGCATGGGTGTATTTGTGAATCAAGTGTTGATTTTTTTTTTCCTTGTCAGTGTGTTAAGCTTTGAGCCTAAAACTCATGCATCTCAGGCATCCTAATGTTTATCAAATTTGTATTAAGCTTGTAATTGCTTGTCCAGTGCATGACTATTTGATGTAGTTTCATCTAAGTGGATGATAGATGCATTTCTTTCCATTTATTGCTAATATTACAGTACTCCTGCACGTCCATGTCTAACTGAAATTACACTGTATTGCATGACAGTTACTGTGAGTGAAGTAGAAGCTTTATATGAGCTATATAAGAAGTTGAGTTTTTTGATAATCAAAGATGGGCTAATACACAAGGTATTATCTTTGTTTAGCACTCTGGAATTAGTGTGTTTGCTTTATGGCTCTGGTTTTATGCCTCCTAGTATGAGCACCTAAATCATTTCTTTAAGCAGGAAGAATTCCAACTTGCCTTGTTCAGGGATAGCAAGAAGCAAAATCTGTTTGCAGACAGGGTCAGCTCACTCTTCTTTTCAATTTTTAGTCATATCTTTGATAATTTTTGGGGACTTGTGAAATGCCTTAGTTTTCTGTAGGGATTTGTCTAATCACTTGGGTTTCACAAATTTACCTATTTGGAGCTTTGATAGATGGAAGAAAGCTTTAACGAGTACCAAACTCTGTCCTATTTTTTCATCAAAATGGTACAGTATTGGTGTGGTATTGGTACCGACTTTACGTACTAAAATTAACATGGTCCAAAAAATTGAAAAACCATCAGCATCGATCGATATGGATGGTATGGTACCACCAGTATAAACTGGTATAAATCAGTATGGTACGATATATCATAGCTATTTTGGCATCCTGGTACCTATACCAGTGCTGGTTTGTGCCAGAATGGTAAGGTACCATTTGTATCCATTTTGGCGGTTTTTGAAGCCATGGTTTGAACAATCTTGTCTTTTGTGCTAGAGTACTGATTTATGTGATGGGTGACTGTAAAGTTTTGTGTATGGCAGCCTATTAGGAGTCCCATATATCCAATTTCTTATATTATCTTGGCAATTTTCAATTTCTCATATTATCTTGACAAGTTTCTGCAGGTATTTGACTTGTTTGATGTCAAAGGCAATGGGGTTATTGAATTTGGAGGATTTGTTCGATCACTTAGCTTTTTTCACCCAGACGCTCCAGAAGACGATAAAATTGCATGTATGATCTTCACCATATATAATTTAGGTGTATTTTTGTTCTTTTTTATTAGCGGATATATTCTATAGGTTTTGATGTTAATGGAACTATGTTATGCTTTGGATTCTATTAGACTTCTTTTAGCAGTGGATTTGAAAACTCAAGTTTTCATCTTTTCAAATGGTAGTTCTCAAATAGGAGTTCAGAATATGTTAGCTTTGTTTCCTGCAAGTCTCTGATTAACTTTTGATATTTTTTAATGACTGTGGTTGATTTTTAACGCACAAATTTGGGGTATATTTGTGGCAGTTGCATTTAGATTGTATGACTTGAGGCAGACAGGATACATTGAACGTGAGGAGGTAATTATCATCGCTTATTTTATTACTTTGTTTCCATTATTTGTGTTAAGGTTTAGTTTTTGCGGCATGCTTTTTGGTTATTCTGGATTTTCAGTATTGAGGAGGTGCTTGCCATAAATATCTTAGCTTGGCCAGTAGTATTGCTGTTAATAATAAATCATTTTAGCTTGATGAATGGTAATAGATCCCATGATCCATCATCTTTGAAATTCTGGCAAGTGTCGTCATGTAGTCAAAGGGGCATTGTAGACTATAGTTTGAAGCCTCTAAAATAGTTGGTGCTTGATCAACTGTACACTATGTTGTCATCAGTGGTACAATATATCTTTTTTTTTGTTGGCACCGTGACTTCAGTTGGTAATTATCAAACATTCATTACAAAATAATAGAAGAATTTAATTGTGGTATGTTAGAAAAAGGAGGAAACCTGGATACTTTAAAAAATTTAGAAATTTATCTCATATAATTGGAAGATTTCATGGGATGTTGTACTGCTGAAACAACCAGTATATCTGACCTTTGCTTAACAAGTTACAAAGTCTTGTTAGCTGTTCCCAAATTTCCTTGGTTGCTCAAACAGCAGCTTGTAGATTGTCCTCTGTGGAATTATAGTGATTAAGTAAAAAAGGGTCATTATTAGCTCTAGGTTCTTCTTACTTTAAATTAATCTGACTGCTTTACAAAATAGCATCGTTCTTCAAGAAATAAATCCCCATATTTTCTGCAACCATGTTATGTTTGTCCACACCTTTGAACATGTCATAAGTAATTCAATCTGTCATTAAAAACTGTACTGAGCACTGACATGCAACCTAGGGATAGAGTTTTCACTGGTCTCCGTATAGACGACAAAGTTTATGGCACCAAAACAACTCAATTTTTTAGTCCAGAGAAGAACTAAAACATTACAAGGTCTAATATCTATAAGGCCACACACTTGATACTCCAGCTGTAACTTTAGGAAAATTACTTTTAAATCAATGGTGTTCTTTTGCTAAAGCTAATCTTTTCTTTGCAGAAAGAGATTCAGTGACTTTGTTTGAAATGATTATCATCATTATAGGTATGTATATGCAATGGAGTTAGTATAATTTAACTCAGTGGCAAGATTAGAAAAGTTGGACATGGCATGCCAGAGGGTGGGGTACCACACAGTGCATATGTGCTATGTGGGTGCATATGTTGTTGGTGCTACAAGGACATTTAGCAAAAAAATAAATCAAAATAATAAGAACAAGTAGGAATTAGAAATAAGTATGGAGATGTCCAAAAATAAAAGACAGTTTAGCTGTACACTTCCACATCTTTGAGACTCTATATTAGTATGACAAATCAACCTAAAAATTAAAATATTTCTTTAGGAACCATGCTTAAATTTAAAATAAGCTAATGCAGCAAACAACTTTACCAATTATAAGATGATGAACAATTAAAAACACACAGAATTACACTACTACTTTTAAAAAACACGTTGTGTTTAGGAACTATAAAGATGCATTTCATGTAACTTGAGTTTAAACAGTCTACCAGGTAAAGAAAGCAGATAGCATTTAGACTGCTACTCTTCAAATAAGCACTCAAAAGTCAATTTTTTCCTTGGGAAAGTGGCTTAGTAAACAGCAATTCATCATCAAAATCCTTATGTCTCTGGGCTGCATATGCCGGTTTTCTGTGCCTATGCAGGTGCTTAGCAGCTCTATAGAGCCCTAGCTACAGGAGGACTGCATGGGTCCAATGTGATGTGGTCATCAAGCCAAGCTGCATCTGCATACATCAGCACTTAAATGGCTGCTTATACTGTATATTACTATATTACTGGTCATCAGTTTCATACTTTTGGATATTTGATTGTTTCAATTATTCAGTGCCAATGGCACGACTCATTCTTGTCATGGTGAGAGGGGGGGTTCTTTTCTCTTTCTGTTTTTTTTTTCTCTTCTTCTTTTCAATATGGGAGAGAGGCCTGGGAAAATGCAAAAGGCATAACAAACAGTAGAATGCTAATTCTATGATTTTTGCTTGATACCATGTTGACAAGCCAAAAAGAAAAGAAATGGGAGAGTAGAGAGAGGGAATAAAAATATTAGGGATAGAAAATAGGTGGAGGGCACGAGGGGAAAATGGATGAAGGGATAAGAACTAGAGGGTTGGATATGAATTTACTATTTGCATTAAGCCTTTCAATAGTTATATATTGCTTTTGGATGGGAAAAATGCTATTTATGTCCTTTAGTTTCATAGACTGTGGAGATGGTTAGTTTGATATCTAAGTGGATCACTGCAGGTGAGGAATCCAGCGAATCAACATTATCATGGCATGTCCCTCTCGTAGCATTATCTTAGCAAGAAAATTTCCTCTGATTCATAGAGTTTTAGAGTCAGGTTGAAAACTGACTGCCAAAAATTCTGAAATATGCAGATTTTGTGTACCACCAATATCATATAAATGAGATAAAGCTTGCTGCTTATCAAAATTTATGGCATGATTCTAATATTACTTCCATCTACTGAAGTAATGTTCTTTTGTACTTCATGCTTATGTTGAATAATTGCCAATCAAATCTCATTCTACTCCAGAAGATTCTTATAATCTGTAGAAAGAATTCATTTCAAACATGTTATCATGCATCTGATGTCATCTAATGAAAGTTTTGTTGTCATTTTTTAATGCTTTCAACAGTTGAAGGAGATGGTGCTGGCTCTTTTGAATGAATCAGATTTGTTTCTTTCAGATGAAGTTGTTGAACAAATTGTTGATAAGGTGAAACAGAATCTTCTTCATTTGGTATCTTCCATATGTTAATTGACTGCACTATATGCCGTTGTAGCTTTTGTTTGGATTATCTAATTTTCATGTTCCTTTACCTCTACAGGCATTCAGTCAGGTAGATTCAAAAGGTGATGGAATAATAGACCCAGATGAATGGAAGGAGTTTGTTAAAAAAAATCCATCAGTGTTGCGAAACATGACTCTTCCATACTTAAAGTGAGCCTTAGACTAAATTTCCATATTGCATGGTTTACTGTCCCTATAACTAATGATTTTCTATATGATTTTGCTTGATTTATTATCTTGGGAATTTCATATGCAATATATAATTTTTTTCTGAGAGCTTTTATTTCCCTGATATGATGTGATATATGATAGTTGTTTATGCTATAAAGTGATAGGAACTCAAATGTTCTTGGAGAATGGTCTGTCGATCTACACCTCAACATTAATTCCCTAGATTACTGTTATTCTTGGATGTGCCTAGTTATGACATTTACTTTTGCAGGTACTGATTCCTGAGTTCTGGCGCATGACTCAACTGATTTTAATTAAAAATTTTCAGATGAAGTTAAAACCAATTATCATTTAGTATCTTGTAATATCCGCATAAACCTAATATTTTTATTGTTTACACGAAGTGAACTGTGTAGGTCTTTAATCCTGATCATGCATATAGATTCAATGGCGATCTATGTTTTATATGCGAGGGATCATTGCTTGAATTTTATACGTGGGAACATTTTCTTTGTTATGTAATTCTTATACACTTTTGCAGAGCCCGAGCATCATATTTCCAAGATTACATTTGTTTTTCATGAAAGTTTTACAAATTTGTTTGACAAGATTCATCCACTGCCTATCTTTTACTGGTGGATATCATAGGAATCTGGCTACTTCATCAGAAATCATTTCAGCAAAATTATCTTGTTGAACCAAAATAGAGGTTGGCCTGGTTTCCACAGAAATTCCACATAGAATGTTTGATGATTAGGAGGAACAAAAAGAGATAAAATGGCCAGGTTGGCCCATTCCTGAATGATCTATTTTAAGATGTCTTGACCTCCCCTAGCTCTTGTTTCACCTTACATACTATTCATAATTTTTTTTCGTCGTGGATTATACCTGTTGAAGTCAATTAGTGTCACGCCTCCGCCTGCGCGGGGCACATGAGGCACCCAGTGCCTACATGGGAGCCACATGAGGGGGGCCGCAGGGCTCTCCTGCCAGATATTATCCAGTTCCGGGGCCCGCGCGCGCGTCGCACGCGCTGCTCCGACCACTCTCCGATTTTGTTTTCCACCCAAAATGCGTCTGCAGAATTAGGAGACACCCGTCTCATATGCTCAGACTCCGGACCGAGTCTTGCCGATGTGGAACTATTGGGCATCACACCCTTCCCACCATCATACAAGAGTCGTCCTCGATCTGATACCAAATATCACGCCCCGCCTCCGCGGGGCACGTGAGGCACCCAGTGCCCACGTGGGAGCCACATGAGGGGGGACTGCAGGGCTCCCCTGCCAGATATTGTTCGGTTCCGGAGCCCGCATGCGCTGCTCAGACCCCTCCCCGATTTTGTTTTCCACCCAAAACGCATTTGCAGGATTAGGAGACACCCGCCTCATATGCTCAGGCTCCGAACCGAGTCTTTCCGATGTGGGACTATTGGACATCATAATTAGTTTCCTACTAGTTGATTGATTTCCATTTAGATTTGCATTGTAGCTTTGTTTTCATTCCTGTATGTCATCAAAACTTCCATTATCCCTCCTGAGCTTTTTTTCCAAGGTTGATGGACAAGCACTCCATAGTTTGCCTTATTTTTCTTTGCAGCATAAATCTTGTGGGTAATATATTGGCTTTGACCAGCAGAATCGAGATATGATGTCCCAGGCATTGTTTGAGATGTGAAAAGTTGTGATTCCATGATTTCTTTTCTCAAATTTGCATTTTCTGGTTCACCTGCCCTTGTCTTGCAAGGTCATGCTGCCCATCTGCATCAGTGAATGTTCTTTTACGACTCTATATTGCCACTTTTTCTGGACTTAAACCTTCAGTTTTCCTTGTTCCAACATTTTTTTGATTGCTTTCATAATTTTTTTGTCTACACCTTTCTTTAACATTTTTCCCAGAATTTCTGTATTCATTGACATACTCCAACCTATATCTGAAAGTCTTATCAACAATCATATATATGACCCTTTTTGTGCATATCGTAGATATTGGGTTAACCATAGAGTTAATTTTCAGAATCTCCACCTGTTGTCCTCCTATGTGGTAGTTTCATTTTCTGGTCCACATATTTGCTCAATTCACTCATGTTCAAGATAGAGAATGAATTTGTCAATTCAAGAAAAGAGAGATAAAAGAGTAGTTCTTCGGATTGATCTACCATTGTCCAGTTATGCTAGTTTGTTATGATTATAAGTGCATTTTGGTTTGCCTGTTATCTCTAAAATTGAGGTCCATTCCATCTCATCTTCATTGATTCCTATAATGTTGGTTTGCAGGGACATAACCTTGGCGTTCCCCAGCTTTGTTATGAATTCTGAAGTCAGGAATGAAGACATGACAATCCAGTAAAGATGTGCACTGCTGCCATATTTGTTCCCTCCAAAATTGATGATGCTCCCTGGCTCCATCAACAGGTTGAATGATGCATCTCTACCATGGTGTGATGCTGCTTCTCCCAAAGATAATGACGACAACCAATCTCAACCCCTCCTGCTGCACTGATTTGCAAGATCTATTGTGCCTAACATGAGAGCCTGATAAAGTACTTCCATAGCTGTTTTTGAACACAGAGAATGAGTCCAGTCACAAATTTTATCACTTCACGAAGATTTGCATTCCAAAAGCTCCGAATCGCTGACCTCAAGCTTGAATCTTGAAAACCCCTAAATTAAAAGGAAAGGGGAGAAATTATGGCCTGTGGCAGGTGATGAGAAACTTGGGTTCAACGTCGTCTTAAGCTTAGGGGAAATGGAGGCTGATTAGATGAATAATTATCAGGTCGAGGGATGGGGAGTGGACGCTTTCTCGCAATAAGTGGTGGAGGCCAATGAGATGAGAACAGACTCCAGAGACAAAAAGGCGCTAGGAGTGGGTCGGTTCCATGTCCTTGTTATGTATATATTTATAAATATAAAAAAAATTACATGAATATCTTAATAAAATTGTTTTTTATGTTTTTTATAATTATTTTTTTATTGCATATCCAAGTTTAAATGGTTTATTTCTTTAGATGGAATATATGTATATGTCAAAAAAAAATATATACATATAGAATAAATATTTATGAAGATATATATATTGAAAGATGTAATTTTATCAGAATATTTATATAATTTTATATATTTGTGGGGATATATATTGAAAGAAATTTTTAAATGTTTAAAGGTGGACCCATGCCCAACGGCTAGAAAGCCTGCCTCAACTACAAGTTCAGCAAAACGGTAGCTTTTGCACGTGATTTGCCTTGATGGAGGCTGACACGTACCTGCCGCCTTTCCGTTAAATTTAACATCTTTCATGTCTTTTGCTGATGTCTCACTCGCCGGCTTGTTTTGGTTTGGTAAGGAAGAATCATGTACGGAGGCGGAAAATGAAGTGGTTCTCAAATATATATATGTATGTATATTTGTTTTGGTAGAAGTGACTCACATGTAACGGGCCACACGCAATAATCCTTCTTTAAAAATATTATAATCCTTCAAATCTTGGTAAATAAGTTTTCTTGATCTAGAACTATGTGTACAATAAATCCTAGCCTGACTAATCAGCACCTTAAAAAATTTTATTAAAATTAAGAATTTTTAGAAAATATTTAATCTTCAGACCAATGTACTCAAAATTTAAATTATGAAATGTGACTTTATAGAGTAAGTTACTTGCTCATTTCTTAATTTTGTAAAAAAGTACAATGTACTCTTAGATGCTTTATATGTTGTTTGGTTTTATTATTTTTAGATGCCTTTGGATATTGGAATCATACAGCATATACAACCGATCAATCAATATTTGCTAGATTTTAAATATCATAATTTTCTTTAATAATTGATACATGCTTTGAGTTTTATTTTTATGATTAAGGAGAAGGAATCCACATAGGATATTCTTTACCTGGGAGCCCCCACACCCGACTTTTCTCAAGGTCAATTTTGATAGCTCTGTCTTGGACGGTGGCAGGAGGGGAGGGACCGGATTTATTGTTAAAGGCCCCAGCTCTGATGCGGTGGCAGCAGGGGACTGTCAGATTTTTAATACTTCGGTTCTAGGGGCAGAGCTGCGAGCGGCCTGGAGGGATTTGTCCTACGTGCGGTGGGTGCTCCACGCGAGCTCGATTCTTTTAGAGGGTGACTCAGCTATGGTGATCAGCTGGATCCGTAGGAGCCCAAGCAGTCATGGTGGTGCCCATCCCTTACTTCGTGACATTTGGATGATGGCGAGGGAGGGTGTTACATTACAGGCTATGCATGTATATCGGGAGGCCAATGGGGCGGCCGACTAGGTGGCAGCGTATGTAGCGTGCCACTCGGGAGGTACCTTATGGGCCGGGGAGAGAGAGATGTCCGGAGCACTTCGGGACCTTTTGTATTCTGACTCTATAGGGTATATTCGTACCCGCTATATATGAATCGTTTGCTTTAACAAAAAAAAAAATTAAGGAGAAGGAAGAAATTGTTTCAACCCGCTTATTTGAATTTTTTGAAGAAAATTTAGGATACAGGAAAATGGGCAATAGTAGAATCTTGGTACATTTTCACTCATTATTTTCCCTAAAACAAAGTTACAAGTCTATGTTTACATTAATGATGTCCACTCTTGCACAATTCAGTTTAAATTTCTATTCTAGTTATAAAAAAAAATGGGGCTTCTTAAAATAGACACATCTAGTATCAATAATCATAAAAAAATTAAATTATATAGGCGGTATATCTCAACATCTATATTAACTTTTTCTCCAAATACTTTATCTAACTCTTTCTGAACTGAGAGATATGCTTAGACAATAGAATTTAGTCTTGATTGCTAGATATGTCAAACCTTTCAAGAGTTGGATGACGCCGTAGGGCTTAAAAAATTATTCAATATATATATATATATATATATATATATATATATATAAAAGAACACTTAAATAAGATATCATATGGGTAAGTTAGGGTTGATGTACGATTCAACTTTCGATAACATTTTGCTTCTAGAGCCTGTCTAGTTCTACTCGCAGTAGTTAGTATCGTCCATATTGAGTCTAGAAATCCTTAGGAATCTTTTTTTTTTTTTTTTGTATATTTTGCAGTTCAAAAGTAACGTGATGGATGCTACCTAATCTTTTGTTTTAAGAATATTTTGATGATTAATTCAATCTATTAAATCTATTATGGGCCAATGGGCTCCGGATGTTTTTTTCTCGGTGTTGTTTAAGGACACTTGATGATTAATACGATCTATTAAAACTATTCCATGCCAATGCTATCAGTGTCCCAAAAATTTTATAAATTTTGCATAAGCCCTTCTGTCTCTCTCAACTTTTAAATACAAATGAAATTGATAACAAAAGCAACATATTTTATGCTTGCTTATTGTTTGAAGCATGGCACAAGATCTCACCTTAACAAGGACTTTCGACGTGCACATGGAAGCCTACAAAATGGTAAATTAGTTGTCGACAACCCTGTCATTATATATGATACCATCTTTTGAGCTTCTAACCTATAGAGTGAGCTTCTAAATTCTTTATATATGAATAAAGGCTAGAACGCAGTATGGGCAATGCACATATTATTTTATTTTTTATAATTAAAATATAATTTTTATATTTTTATAAATAAATACTAAAAATATTTAATTTTTAAAATTTTTATTTTATTTTTAATAAAAATTTTACAAATAAATTATTAAATACTAGAAGAAGGATTCATATTTTTGATCCTATGATTAAAATAACAAAGGACGATGGTAGAATGTAGTAGGCATGCCTCAAGCATAGACATGTAGTCGGAGTTTACACCATTGAGTATCGCTAGGTTGTTCATTTGTAAGAGATTTTAAAGTTCTTGCAAGCCCCACTACCGCCTCAAGAAAAAAAGAAAAAAAGAAATCAAATCTTCATGTTTATATTCTTTTTTAGACTATAATCGTTTGCTGAATTGATTAACATACGAACTCCTGGATATACATAAAAAATACATGATTTCCAAGAGAGTCCTTTTGTACTTGGCCAGCAAACCGTTGGATTACAGAAATGTATGGTGAGAGATCCTATTGAGTTGTGTAAATCAAAAAAAAAAAAATAGTATTAAAGACTAGAAAGATTGTGAGCATCAAATACAAAAACTGATCAATCTTCCTTGTTTAGATGGGGCTTACATCAATTTTCTGATTCTTAGTAACTAGAATCTTCAGTCAAACCCCATTTAAATAAGTAAACCAATCTTTTTTTTATCACAACCCAACGCAGATATTTTCATTAATTAATTAACACTAAATTCCAGATCTTTCTGGTCATATCCTGCTCCTAACGCCGTGAACGACTTTTCCGTCAGACCCGGGTCCAAAGCGAATGTATGGCCAACGGTCCCCGTCCAACCACCGCCTTCCCGACATTTTTTCTTCCTTTTCCGAACTTCGTTTTTTTTTTATGAAAAAAAAAATCGACCGTTTGAATCGCTGCGAAGTAACACGGAATTCTCGCAGTGAAGTGCGGGGCCTTTGGAACGAGCCAACGAGGAGCGAATTCGAGCCGAACGGAAACGCTAAATTGATGCATTCCGTCCCCAATCCATTGCTATTTTCCTAAATTTGGCGCTCGATTTAAGCTCGCCTCCGTTGTCTCTTCGCCCTCGATTCTTCTTTCTGGTAAGAATCCATCCCCCTCCTTCTCCCCCAATCGTCCCTCCGGTCCCCCGTTTCCCATCATTTCCGCTTCTGAAAATCCGTCAATTGTCCCTTTTTTCGATCCCCTTTTCGCCCCATTTTGGTTCTTAATCTGTCTCCCGACCCCCATTATTCCTGGATGAAACCCTAATTTTTGGAAAGGAGCATTCCTTTCCAATTTGGGGTTTGTTCATTTCTAATTGGGAGAAAGTAGAGAGGTGCCTGGAATTTAGGGCTCTTGCGAGGATTCGCGAGGATCCGGGTCAAAGTGTTCGTTTGTTGTTCAAGTTTAGATTTTTAGAGGTTGCAGTAGGATTAAGGCGGGATTGGCCTTTTAGGGGTTAAATATTTGATCTTTTGGGGGGAGAATTGGTCGGGATTGCTGATGGGCTCTAGGGTTTGAGACGCCCTTGCCTTCTTTTGTGGTTCGTGCCGCTGTTCTTGGTGGTTCGTTCCGCTAGAGACGAGTGAGGGTCAAATTCCCGTTTTTGGGAAGGAAAATGTCGTCCGCTGGAGCCACTCTCAGCCCGGTCGGGGGTGATCTTGCCCTCTCCTCATTCCTATCCGAGGGTATCAGATCCCCGCATTGTTCCCCGGAGTCGATCATGATCTACCTTGCCGTCCCGGGGGCTTCGGTGATCCCAATGAGGGTCCTGGAGTCTGACTCTATCTCCTCCGTTAAGCTTAGGATCCAGAGTTGCAAAGGATTTGTTGTAAAGAAGCAGAAGCTGGTATTCGGTGGCCGGGAGCTCGCCCGGAATGACTGCTTCATCCGGGACTATGGCGTGTCTGATGGGAATGTCCTCCATCTCGTCATCCGGGTCTCTGATCTCCGTGTCATCACCGTCAAGACCGCCTGTGGGAAGAAATTCAAGTTCCATGTTGAGCGCGGCAGGGACGTTGCCTATGTTAAGAATGAGATTGCAAAGAGGGCGAGAGGTTTTGTTGATCTTGACAATGGAAAACTCTTTTATGATGGCGAGGAGCTTGATGACCGGCGGCTGATTCATGACATTTGTAAGTACAATGATGCCGTGATGCACTTGCTGGTGCAGAGATCTGCAAAAGTCAGGACTAGGCCTGTCGAGAAGGATTTCGAGCTATCTGTCGTAGCACCTGATACAGAAAGGAAGATAGGTTCAGATGATCTTCAGATAATTACCAGGAAACCACGGGATAGAGATGCTTGGGTTGAGCCAGTCATTGTTAATCCAAAAGTTGAATTGCCTGCGGTGATTGATGATCTTGTTCGCGCTACTATTGCTGGATTGGAGAAGGGAAAACCACCTGTCATGTCTTCAGAAGGTACAGGGGGAGCTTATTTTATGCAGGATGCATTGGGTCAGGGATTTGTTGCCGTTTTTAAGCCAATTGATGAGGAGCCGATGGCTAAGAATAATCCTCGAGGGCTTCCCTTGTCAACAAATGGAGAAGGGTTGAAGAGAGGGACTCGGGTTGGAGAGGGTGCGCTTAGGGAAGTTGCAGCTTACATTCTCGATCACCCTGTAAGTGGACGCCGGTCATTCTCGGGCATTGATGTTGGGTTTTCTGGTGTTCCTCCAACATTCATGGTGCGGTGCTTGCATGAAGGTTTTAATCACCCTGAAGGTTATGAGCATGCACTGAGGAATTTCAAGATTGGATCCTTGCAGATGTTTGTGAAAAACAATGGGAGTTGTGAGGACATGGGTCCTCGGGCATTTCCAGTGCAGGAGGTCCACAAGATATGCGTGTTGGATGTAAGGTTGGCAAATGCTGATCGGCATGCTGGAAATATATTACTCTGCGAGGAAGAAGAAGGCCGTCTGGTGCTGGTTCCAATCGATCATGGATATTGCTTGCCTGAGAATGTGAGTATGCAAATTCAGTGATTTGCTCCCTAGCATAACCTGAATATTACCTTCTAAAAATTTCTGTATTGATTGTGCTTTTATTACGCTATACAATATTTGCAGTTATTGAAGTAAATTTGTTGTCTGCATTTATTTTTTATTTGACACTTTGCAATACTAAGACATCTTGGTGTTTACATTTTCAATTATTGCTTTACTTGTGTATTTTCCACCATTTATTATGCTTTCTAGATGGGTTATGTAGATCATGTACACATGATGAAACCCTTTCATTTCTAGAAGGGCAACTGTTCATGATCGCCAGACTGCATGCAAGTGGTGTGGTTTGATGCTTATACTTTTATGTTTTGAGATCTTGGAACATTGCAACATGCTATTCCTATCTTATCTAGCTGTTTGTGAAGTTTCATTTATACAAATCAATTTTGGGCAATAATATCTTTCTAAAAAGGAAATTTGGGCAATAATATATGGAAGAGTTGAATCATTTTAGGAAAAAGACAATTTTGATATATGAAATTAGACCTTTCTACATGCCTCTGTGTAACCACTTGTTAATTTTTCATACTTTTGTGTCTCCCTGTACTTCTGTGTGTTTAGAATATCTTTTCTGCACCTTGATTTTGTTATTCGAACTCTGCTATGTCCTGCAATTAATGCTATTGTTCAACATCTATTGTGGTATTTTCTTTTGGCTTCTCTATCAGTTTTTACCTTCCTTACTGATGGTGCTTTCTTGAAAGTAAAAATATGAAACTATCCCTACCAGAACTTGACATGTCTGATGCATGTGGGTACACAAAAAAAAAACATTTACTGTATAGCTATGATTAGAAGAGTAGTATTCAATGGACAGTTCTGATTTTAAAAAATGAATAAATTTAGAAAAAAGATAAGGACAATGTTTGATGGATGGATGGTCATAATTAGATTACGAAGAGAATGGCATTTGATTGGTGGGATTGATTAGAAATGGATCATTTGATATTGCATGCTATAAATGAAAAATCCAGCTATAGGAAAGCTCTTCCATCAAATATAAATATATAGACCAGAATAAGTATAGATTAGATTTTGAAGTAGTTTCGATATATAAATTCTTATTTAAAGTTGTGGAATTCTCTCCTTTGATTTATTTTAGTATGACTCAAAGGTGGGGATTTTTTTTTTTTTGGTTGTTGTTGTTTGGGGGGGGGGGGGGGGAGGTTCTCCACTTGATAGCCCCTCTATCGCAATAGAGGGGAAGAGAGCAAATATGAGGTGATTAGGGATGACACTTGGTGGGAGATTCGAAAGAGTTCATATCCTGGACGATGTAGATGGCAGGGACCACTGGAAAAGATGAGAAGGGAGGGAAGGGGAAATATGTGATGTCTCAAATGGTGGAGTTGCGGAAGTTTTTTTGTTCCTTCTGCCTCTCTATACTTAGCTTGGAATGTTTTTTGAGGGACGCTTCAGGATTTGAGCGAACCGTGTGAGGCTGGACCGAACCCTTTCTGATTATATTATAAATAGTATAAAGAAGTAAAAATATATGTTTCTAAGCAGTATATGCTGCCTTTAAATAGACAGGATCTTTAGTATATACTAGAATCTAATCCTGAAATACATAAAGTATATTCTAGAGACAGACGCATGGCAACTTCTTTTGTAGATGAGTACAGTAATTTGCTGCAGTGATATGGAAGGTGTTAGAAGGAAATTCTGAGGAGAGAGTACATCTGACATAAGATCCCTAACAACAATAACCTGCATATGAGCTTCTCTACCCAACTTGGTCCTATTTTGTGTACAATTTAAAGAGCACTAGCGTCATCATATTTCCCAATTCTTCCCCATGAGTCTGCGAGGCTGGTATGCATTTACTTGTAATTAAGTTATAATCTCTTATCTAGGTTGAATTTCATCTTGCAAAGTTTTACCTATCATTAGTGTATTTTTTAATCTGATAATCTCTTGATGCCTAAGCTCTCCTGATGCCCACTGATTTTTGGATGTGTCCAGTGTATTTAAATGTCATATCTTGCTTCTAAATTTATGTGCTTGGTGCAGTTTGAAGATTGCACATTTGAGTGGCTCTACTGGCCTCAGTCTCGCCAGCCTTTTAATTCAGAAACCATTGACTACATAAAATCGCTGGATGCTGAGCAGGATATTGCTCTTCTCAAATTCTACGGCTGGGAACTCTCAGTTGACTGTGCCCGCACATTTCGCATCTCCACTATGCTTTTGAAGAAGGGTGCAGAAAGGGGGCTTACTCCATATGATATTGGGAATATGTTGTGCAGAGAAACAGTGAAGAAGGAATCCATGATTGAAGAAATCGTCCGTGAAGCCAAGGATGCTGTTCTTCCAGGCACCAGTGAAACTGCATTCCTGGAGTCTCTGTCTGAAATCATGGATCATTATCTTGATGAATTCACGTCATAAGTCAGCAGTTGTGCTTATATATATATATATGTATGTATATGCAGATGTATGTATGTGGATGGTTTATTGTCAGTCGGAAAGGAGATGTGGGTGACTGCTAGAACTGCTATCCCCACTCTTTTTTATTGATATGGTCATGCCCTGACCATAGCACAAGAGGCGTTAGGTTGAGACTTTGGACGGCAGCTCTTACCATCTCTCTCTGCTGGTTCAGGTCTCCTGCAATATTATGAGTGGATGAACAGAAACTCAAGATCATATCAAAACTGATTGTGCTGATTGAATGCTTGGATGGTATATGTCATGAATAAATCTGCAATTTCTTGTGTAGATGATGGCTATCATGTTGTTGCTGCTGGCATTTAAATCGCCATTCTTTTTTTTCCCCTTTATCACGAGTTCTCTCTTTTAACCTGCCTGCATGTGCCATTGCCATTCCTCGTGTGATCATCCTTTCTCAAAAAGTGGGTGATTCCTTTTGTTTAAATGTAATGGAGGGCCTAGGCCACCAAGAGAATCCATTGCTTGAGTTTGATTGGATAGCTAACAGATCACTTGGATGTCTGAGATGCGAATCACATTATCGAGTGACATGGAAAGTATTTGTTTGTCTTGTCTATGGGATTGTTTTGACTGTGCAATCTGATCTCTACCTAGCTCCATGCCTCCATCTGATGGATATTGTTATTGCTGGAAATAGGACTTGGGGGTGATCGTAGACCAGAAGAAAGAGCTTCCGCCACGGGCGGTTGTAGAAGGCTGTCTCCGGGAGATGGTGGCGGCTGATGGCTACTTCCAGGGAACCTACAAAAAGCCTGAGCCGGGAGTTTCGGCGAAGGCCCTCCGATGCTTAAGTCAGAGGGAGATTTGGAGGTAGTTTTTTAGCGGAGAAGCCCAGACGTGGAGGAGGAAAAGTCTCCGTCTTCTTGAAGTTTTTCCTCTTTATAGGAGGTGGTGTGGCAGTTATACGCTATCATGCATTATGGTGGGGATTTCGGACTGAAAATACGTTACCTCAATTGGCCTGGGGATTTAAATTAGCTGGCCCTTAGTGGAGAACGAAAAGATTTGAATTCGATAGCTGTCGTGGCGTAGATTGCAGGGGTCGATCCCGGATATAGAGAACGTGGTAGCCGTTTCGATTCGGAGATCAGCTTAATTTTCGGTGGAGTCGGCTGTGGGTTTTGATAGATCCTTTCTAGCCTTGAGGTTAAGTAGGCTCTGCTCGGTCAGGGCGCGCTTGTCGAGCTCGTGCTCGCCAAGTCTATGGCTGCCGAGACCATGTCTATTGAGATCACGTGCGTCGTCGGATTTGGGTTCCTCAGTCACGTGCATTGGTGGGCCCACTTTTCCCTCCATCATCTACCTCCCGACTTCCGAGTTCAAGCTGTATTCAAGCTTGGGCAAAGGAAGTAGTTAGGAGAAGGGGAAAAAGCATTTTCCTGGCTATTTTCTGAAAAAGGCATTGGCGGTAATGTCCCTCTTCTCGAGGTGATTTTGTGTGGCAGCCTCATAATTGGGCTCCAGTGTCCGAAGAGGTGGTTGTCAATCTTCCGCTTTTATGGTGTCGATTCGGATTGATATGCCGGGCTGGTTTCCAAGGCAGGCACGTGGCGTGATCCGGACGAGGGGTAAGGCTGGTTTCCGTCGATTTGGTCCTGTCTATATAAACCCCTGACTGGCTTTGGGAAACCTCATTTGGCCGCCGTAGCTTCCCTTCGTTCATTTTTTCTTGCTCTTCCCCTTGATAGCGGTTGAGTCTCTCCTGAAGGCACTTCAGGGCGTTTTCCGGTGATCGCTTTAATCTCTCACTTTCGGCCGTCGACGTTTTCAGTGAAAACCATAGTAGGTCTCTTACCCACGTTTGCTCGGAGAACTGTTGCTTTTCTTTTTCTTCTTCTCCTTCCTTCTTCTTTATCTTTTACTACTTGGTGAGCACGGCAATGTCGAGTGGTGCTTCATCTTCCGGTAGGAACCTTTCCCATAGGAAGGAGGTCGTACCGGAGATGGGCCATGACCCAGACGGAATCGGGTCAAACTTGGCCGAGGAGGAATTGGACTTGATCTGAGCTCGGTTTTTCCCTCAACACGGGTTCTGCCTTGAGCCGGCGAGGTCGGAAGACCGGGTTACGAGACCTCCTCCAGGTCGGATCGGAGTGTACATGGAAACACTCTAGGCCAGCCTGCGATTCCCTCTGCATGGGTTCGTGAACGAGCTCCTGACGGCGTACTAGCTCATCCCAGCGCAGCTTTCTCCGAACTCGTGGAGGACCATCATTAGCTTCTTATCACTTTACCTCACGCACAAGATACCGATCTCGGTAAGCGTCTTCCATTGGTGTTTTTAATGTTGAAATCCAATCCCGCAGATGGAGAATGGCTGTACCTTAACCTTCTGGGTGGTAGGCCATTTTTTCGAGGTGCTCCTTCCTCCATTCGTGGGTGGAAGAAGAAATTTTTCTTCCTCTCCTCCGAGCGCACGTGGGAGTTTGACCCATCATGGGGGCTGCCCCAGCTCAAGGCCATCAACAAGCCCCTCAAGCTTTCGGTGAGCGAGCAGAAGATTCTCGATGCTCTTCGCAGCCTCAAGGAGGACATTCTTCTAAACGACCTCCTGAGCGAGGAGGCTCTGGTAAACGTTGGCCTGAGCTCGATGTGCCCTATGGGTAAGGATAGTCGTACTGTTTCTCCTCTATTCCGTCGCCTTAAAATTTCTTTTCCTCTTTATTTCCTCAGTCAGTTTGGGACTTTGCTTGGATTTAACTCTTTTCTTTTTTTCAGAAGTCTCGAGGATGGTGTCCAGCAACAACGCTCTCCTTGCCTGGTACAACAAGAGAGTGGTAGAAGCTGGCAGAGCTCGTCCAGTCCCGAGGAGGGGCCCCAGGCCGATCTCGATTTCGACTTCCACGGAGGTCGGGGGCCTCGAGGCCGAGACCTCCGGCCTCGTCCACAAGATCGGCAAGAAGAGGGCTGGGGAGCCCAGGTCGGAGGTGGCCTCCATCCAAGCGCGCTACTGCCACCAAGGCCGTCGAAGATCCGGGGGCTCAGGCTGGCTCGTCCTCGGGCCCCCAGAGGGCTCGCACGGTCGTCTGCCTCCGGCGTTCGGGCCCCGAGCCAAGCAATGGTCTTGAGGTCCCGAGTCCTTCTTTTGCTCCTCCGCCAAGCTCGTCAAGACCCGACCTCCCGAGCTCTTCGGAGGTCGCTGAGCGTCCAAAAAGGAGGTGGTACCTCCCCGAGTGGACGGTTTTCGAGGGCAACCCAGCCCTCCACAGCAACAAAGTCGCACGGGAGGTAGTCTGGTGCGCGTTGCTTCCCGCTGATCGAGTCGAGCTCGTAGCCGGTAACATCAATGACTTTATTGACCAGACTTATTGCTCAGCCATTCGGGTAGGTTTTTCTGCGCTTCCATAACCTTCTCGATCTTTGATCTCTGCTCAGTCTCACCTAACCTTTTGCTTTCCCTCCTTACAGCATCTTCATGAAATTGACATGTTGGTCGCCGCCTCGGCCACCTTCCAGAACCAGGCCGCGATGAGCCAAAGGGCCCAGGAGCTTGCTGAGGCCGAGGCCAAGTGCAAGGAGTTCGCTGCAAGGGCGGAAACTGTTGAGTCCAAGCTCATATCTAAGACTAAGCTCCTAGAGGAGGAGGAGGCCTCCCACACCCTCACTAGGTCGACGCTTCGCGCCTCCGAGGCCTGCCTAGCCGAGGCCCAGTCTGAGCTCGCTGGGCAAAAATATGAGGTGGGAACCCTCCGACTGAAGGTCGAGCAGTTGGAGGCCCGGGAGAAGAAGGCGATGCAGCAAGCTCGAAATGCGGTGCAGATCTTCCGCTAGTCAGCCGAGTATCGAGAGGAGATGGAGGAGGAGGTCGTCGATGGACATATTCGCAGCTTCGAAGATTTTCGAGCTCAAGTGAGAAGACTATGTCCCAAGCTCGATTTTAACGATCTCTGGCCCCGTTTTCTCATGGTCGCCGAACATAGCATGCCCGAGAGTTCCTCCCCTACAGTCGTCGAGGTTGAGGACGAAGCCGAAGCTGAAGCCAAGACCGAGGTCAAAGTCGAGGCCGTAGTCGAGACGGTCGTTGAAGCTGAAGCCGAGACCGAGGTCGAAGTTGAGGCCATGGTCGAGACGGCTGCTGAAACTGTTCATGAGACCCCTCCTGAGGCGGATTTGGGGGAAGTTCCTGGCGAGGCTCCCGATGCCATTCCAGCAGGCGGTCCCGAGGTCGACGCTGATGCCGCCATTACTTTGGAGGCAACCTAGGGTGCTGTTGCCTTCACCCCCTCCTTTTTTTTTTGTAAAAGAGGTCAAGTATGTTAGCCTCAGAGTCAATATTGGCCTCAGAGTCGATGCCTTTGTACCTGGCCTTAGGGCTTTATGTCAATGAAAAACATCTTTTTCTCATCTATTATGAATTTTGTGATGCTTCTGAACTTGCCTTTGTTTGGCTGTTCGACGTTATGAACTCTATTATCGATCATCTGGGCAGGACTTTGCGCATCATCACATCATGAACCCGATATTGACGCTTTTTGTAGAATTTTTCTAAGTCCTTGGTCTCGAAGCTTCTCGTATAATTTTCCAAAGTCTTTAGACTCGGAACTTGGCTTTCAAAGTTGTGGTTTGTCGCAGACTTGCGTTCTGCTTCAAGCTGTGATCCCCGTCTTCAAGTGTTTTGGGTAGTGCTCGGGATCCAGGGAGTCTGAACTTGCGGTTGACCAGGCGGGGCTTCCCTAGGTTGAGGGATCATGTGCGAGGTCGAGGGATCATGCGCGAGGTCGAGAGAGCCTGAGCTCGTGGTCGACTCTGCGATGCTTTCCGAGGCCGAGGAAGACTTGGCTCGAAGTCGACTCAGCGGAGCATCTCGAGCTTGGTCGGGGGATCATGCGCGAGGTCGAGGGAGCCTAAGCTCCCGGTCGACTCTGCGATGCTTTCCGAGGTCGAGGGAGACTTGGTTCGCGATCGACTCAGCGGGCATCCCGAGCTTGGTCGAGGGATCATGCGCGAAGTCGAGGGAGCCTGAGCTCGCGATCGACTCTGCGATGCTTCCCGAGGCCGAAGGAGACTTGGCTCGCGGTCGACTCAGCGGGGCATCCCGAGCTTGGTTGGGGGATCATCGAATGGGCGGAGCATTTCATAATGTCGTGAGAACACTTCTTATTGTGACACGGGCCTACAATTCACAAGGAGATGGGTAGTAGAGAAAACTTTGGTGGTCAAAGAAGGTCCTCGGGGGGAGTTTTATTAGTTGAATCGTTAAGCATCTAAAGAGAAGACCCCTGAAAAAGGAGGGGGGTTTCACTGATAATACATCCTGAGGTCTCAGAGTTGCAGCTTCGGGGAATGAGAGTCCCTTCTAGGAACCCTAGCTTATAAGCTCCGGATCGTTGAACTTGGGTAATCCGATACGGCCCTTCCCAATTTGGGGCAAGCTTCCCTTGCTCCATGGGTCGAGAAGCTTCAGCTTTTCTCAGGACGAGGTCGCCTTCTCTGAAGAGCTTAACTTTGACTCTAGAGTTGTAATACCGGGCCGCTCACTATTAGTACCTTGCCATGCGAACTCGAGCTGCCTCTCTTGTTTCTTCTAGAAGATCCAAATTGCTCCTAAGCTGCGATGAGTTGGAAGCTGCATCGTAGTTCTCCACCCTCAGTGACGGAAGTCCGATCTTCAAGAGGATGACTACTTCTTTCCCGTAAGCTAGATTGAAAGGAGTTTCGCCGGTCGGGACCCGAAAGGTGGTCCTGTAGGCCCATAGAATATTGTAGAGGTCTTCGACCCATAGTCCTTTGGATCGATCGAGTCTGGCTTTAAGTCCCTGGAGAATAGTTCGATTTGTTACTTCGGTCCCTCCATTGGTTTGGGGATGGGCGACCGAGGTAAAGCGGTGGTCGATGCCAAGCTTCAAACAAAATTTTCTAAAATGGGCGTTGTCGAACTGACGTCCGTTGTTGGATATGATGACACGGGGGAGACCGAACCTGCAAATTATGGATTTTCAGACGAAATCTCGTATCTTTGGTTCAGTGATTTGGGCTATCGGCTCAGCTTCGACCCATTTGGTGAAGTAATCAATGAGACAATAAGAAATTTTTTTGTCCGGTGGCTTGTGGAAATGGTCCCAGTATGTCGATCCTTCATTGGGCAAACGGCCAGGGAGCGCTAATCAGAGTTAGAGGAATCAATGGTCGACTCTGAATGTTGGCGTTCCGTTGGCATCGGTCGCACTTCTGGACGAAGTCTGTAGCATCTTTTTGAAGTGTGGGCCAGTAGTATCCTTGGCGCAGAATCTTGTAGGCCAAGGCTCGGCTTCCGAGGTGGTTTCCACAGATTTCTTCATGAACTTCTCGCATGGCATAATCTGCCTCTGAGGGTCGGAGGCATCTGAGGAGCGAAGATTTAAAGGACTTACGGTAGAGCTTGCCTTCATATAGGAGGTATCGAAAAGCTTGGTGTTTGATTCGACGGGACTCAACTTCGTTATCAGGGAGGGTTTCATTTTGCAGGAAGTTAACAAGTGGGTCCATCCAGCTCAGCTCGGTTTCAACACAGAGGATTGTTCGGGCTCCTCGGTGCTTGGGGCTTGGAGGTACTCAAGCGTTGTGGTCTTTGGGAGTTCGCTCATGCGGAAAGTTGCCAGCTTTGACAGCTGGTCCGCCCTTGCATTTTCTACTCTGGGGATGTGCTGGATGTCGAAGGCGTTTAATGTGGAGATAATGTCTCACACCTTTTGGAGGTATTTCTGCATTGACGACTTTCTTGCTTCAAAATCTCACAGGACCTAGCTCACGACCAGTTGAGAGTCGCTGAAGACCTTCAGGCTTTTGACCTCGAGCTCTTTTGCTAACTTGAGCCCGGCAATAAGCGTCTCGTATTCTGCTTCATTGTTAGAGGCATGGAACTTGAAACGTAGAGCTTATTTCATGACCACCCCATCTGGGCTGGTAAGAATGAGGCCTGCACCGCTACCCCCCGAGGTTGAGGAGCCGTCTACATGTAGATTCCATGGTTGCTCTGGGGTATCCTCTTTTGGTGTGAGCTCAGTCTCGGGGTCGTCTGGTAAGGTGCACTCTACTATAAAGTCAGCGAGCACTTATGCCTTGATTGTCGGCCTTAGTCAGTACTCGAGGTCGAATTCTCCAAGCTCGACCGCCCACTTTGCGATTCTTCCTGCGCGATCTGACTGTTGCAGAACTTGCTTTATGGGTTGGTCGGTTAATACGGCCGGGTCAAAGTACGGTCGGAGCCTTCGGGCTAAAATAAGCAGTGCGTAGACCGTCTTCTCTAGCTTGGAGTATCGGGTCTCTACATCCCGTAGAACTCGGCTGGTGTAGTATATCGGCCTTTGAGATTTGTCTTCTTCTCGAATCAGGACCAAGTTGACCACTACCGGGAAGATAGCCAAGTACAGATAAAGGAGCTCATCCGGCTAAGGTTTTGTGAGCAATGGAGGGGAGGCGAGATGGCGTTTGAGCTCTTCAAAGGCTTGTTGGCATTTTTCGGTCCACACGAAGTCCTTCGGCCGTTTGAGGCTTTGAAGAAGGGAAGACAACGTTCCGCCGATTTCGAGATAAACCTCCCTAGGGCCGCTACTCGTCCGGTGAGTCGTTGTACCTCCTTGACTATCCTTGGTGGTACCATTTTCTGCAGTTCTCGAATCTTCTCGAGGTTTGCTTCGATCCCGCGTTGGGTCACCACGAAACTGAGGAACTTGTCCGAGGTAACCCCAAAGGCGCATTTAGGGGGGTTGAGCTTCATCCGGTACTTTCTAAGAGTGGAGAATGCTTTATCGAGGTCGGCGATGTGGTGCTCTGCTGTTTGGCTCTTCACCAGCATATCGTCCACGTAAACCTCCTCGCTCGGTGGTAAAATGCACGAGCAGATGATAAGTCAAAACTACGACTCAGAGGACATTGAGTCCTGGTCGGCCAAGGATAACGTTGTAGACTGAAGGCAGTCGGACCACAAGGAAGTCCGTCCTCACAGTGTTTTCTCGAGAAGCAAGCCCGGCCGTGATAGCTAAGTTAATCACACCTTCAACTAGGACTAAATCTCCGGTGAACCCGACCAGCGGAGCGTTTATTCTTCAGAGCTGGCCCTCCGTTATTCTTATTTTTTGGAAAGCATCATAATATAGAACGTTTGCCGAACTTCCATTATCAACTAAAATACATTCTACATCAAATTTATTTATGGCCATAGAAATGACCACGGCGTCATCATGAGGAGTTTCAATTTCTTTTAGATCTTCATTCGAGAACGAGATGACTTCTGCGGTACGTTGATGCTTCGGAGGGGCTTCCTTCTCAGCGAATTCTCTGGCCGAGCTTCCTTCAGCAAGGACACCCTCTATCACGTTGATGGTGCCAGCAATGGGCTTATTGTCGTTTTGCCCCTCAAGTGATGTGGCGTTTTCCACTTGTTCTCTTCCCTCGTGTTGGTCTCGTACAAATCGACCGAGCATTCCTCGACGGATAAGTGCTTCGATCTTTTCTCGAAACTGGAAGCAATCCTCTGTGTCATGATCATTGTCTCGATGGAAATGGCAGTATTTTCTAGAGCATTTTCGAGCTTTCGTCTGTCGCATTTGCAGTGGGGGTCGGAGGTAGCCCTGACCCTCTATCTCCATTAAGATCTCGATTCGAGTAGAGTTAAGGAGAGTATAGTCTTTGAGCCTCCTCGGTGGCGACCTCGGGCGGGGTGGCGATCTCGATCAGTGTTGCGATCTCGAGCGAGGTGGGCTCTTGAGCCGAGGCATGTTCTTCTCTCGGCGGGGCGACCTGCTTCTCAGGCGGTCACGCTCCTCGCGATGCTTCTTCTGCATCTTCGAAGGTCGTTCGGCAGCGTCTTGCCAAGTGGCCATGGCTTCTTCTACCTTCATATTTTTTCAAGCTCGGGCCAGCATCTCTGCAAAGTTGGCGGGGAAGTTCTTTTCGATGGAAAAAAGAAACTTGTAAGACTGAGCTCTAATCTTCAGTGCCGACATGGCAATTGACTGGTCCAGGTCGCGAACCTCCCCAGTAGTGGCGGTGAAATGGTCGATGTAGTCCTTCAATGATTCTTCCTTCTTTTGCTTTACGTCAAGGAGAGAATCCGACATTCGCTACTGGCGCCGACTAGCAGCGAAGTGAATAGCGAACTGCCTACCAAGCTGTTTGAAGGAGGACATGGTGTCCGGCTTCAGCCCCGAGAACCAAAGTTGGGTCGTCCCTCGAAGAGTAGCTAGGAAGGCTTTGCACAGTAGGGCATCCGAAGATCACTGCAGTGTCATGAGAGCTCTGTAACTCTCCAGATGATCCAATAGGTTGGTGGCCTCGCTATACGGTTCTATCTGTGACATTTTGAACTGCGGTTGGATCAGCTAATTCTCGATCTGGCAAGAGAATGGTGACTTGGTGGTGAAGTAAGGGTCGCCTTCGTGCTTCGCCCCCGGTCCTGAAGAGCCTCAATCCGCCGCTTGAGTCCTCGACCTTCTTATCGAGTTCTCCACCTTGGGATGTCGCCACTATTGCTCATCCCAACGGAAATTGCCCTGGGGCTGGGGCTGACCCGGCCTCGGAGGATTGCGGCTGGGCCCGGGGCTATGGCCTCCTATCTTGGCGACTCCCCGATGACTCCTCCTGAGGAGATGTTTGGGGGGAATCCTGGTGGGAGCGCTGTTTTCCGTCGTTGATCCTTGAGGAGCCACGACGGGGATTTCGACTTCGCAACACCTGCCCGTTTGGGGGGAGTGCTGATCGAGCGTGAGTTTGCAGGGGTGGCGCCGAAGGGACCCGCACCTGTTGTAGGCCTTGGACTGCCGCAGCCAACGCCTGGACTTGTTGTACCAGCGCAACAAACTGTTGCGGCTGGATCTGCGGAGCTTGGCCCGTCGGGGGCATCGGCGGCGAATTTTGGACTGAGTGGCCGGGAGTTGGTGCACGTTGTCTGAAGGTATTAGAAGCTCTTCAGCCTCATGATCACAACTCAGGCCCTTCTTCTAGAGCCAAATGTTATTGCTGGAAATGGGACCTGAGGGTGATCGCGGACCAAAGAGGGGAGCTTCCGCTGCGGGCGATTGTAGAAAGCTGTCTCCGGGAGATGGTGGCGGCTGACGGCTACCTTCGGGGAACCTGCAAAAAGAATGGGCCGGGGGTTCCGGCGAAGGCCCTCCGATGCTTAAGTCAGAGGGGGATTTGGAGGCAATTTTTTAGTGGAGAAGCCTAGGCGTGGAGGAGGAAGAGTCCTCGTCTTTCTGGAGTTTTTCCTCTTTATAGGAGGTGGTGTGACAGTTACACGCTATCATGCGTTATGGCGGGGATTTCGGATTGAAAATACATTACCGCAATTGGCCTGGGGATTTGAATTAGCTGGCCCTTGGTGGAGAACGGAAGGATTTGAATTCAACAGCTGTCATGGCATAAATTGCAGGGGTCGATCCCGAATATGGAGAACGTGGTAGCCGTTTCGATTCGGAGATCAGCTTGATTTTCGGTGGAGTTGGCTGTGGGTTTTGACTGGGTCCTTTCTAGCCTCGAGGTCGAGCGGGTTCTGCTCGATCAGGGCGCGCTTGTCGAGCTTGTGCTCTCTAAGCCCATGGCTGCCGAGACTATGTCTATTGAGATCACGTGCGTCGTCGGATTTGGGTTCCCCAGTCACGTGCGTTGGTAGGCCCACTTTTCCCCCCATCGGATATGCTTATGGTTTTCAAAGCTGAAAACCCCTCTTTCTGCAGAACCTTTGGAATGGTTGCAAACAAGGACAATCTATGCCCGACTGGAAAGGTTTGCTCATTGTATTCATAGTATTTGTTTCCAATTCTGAGACTCGCTTTATGCTGCAGTGAAAAACTAAACTGCATGTCACATATAATGATTCAGATTTAGCAGTGCACGTGCACTTTTGCTTGCTTGTACACTAATGGTTGAGCTCTAGAAATTTCAATCTTTTCTAGAAATTGTTGATTAGAGGGGTTTCTGTTCACCTTTACTCATCAGTAACACGACTCTCCCAAAATTTTTGTATCCATACCTCTCGGCTGTACCACCAATGGAAAAAAAAGAAAGAAAAGCATTATATATCTTGCATGTATCCAATTTCTGCTCACGATACTTTTGAGACACCTGTGTACAAATCTATTTATGCATAAATGTTCTGGAAGCCAAATCTTTTCTTCTTTTTTTCTTGAAAATTTTATCTTACCTCGAATCACTGAAATGTTCGAAAACCACATAAGAAAAATCACTAGACTGAACTATAGAAATGAATGCCTGTGCATGAGAAAGACCCCTGAAGTAGAAAAAAGAAGACGTATCAGTACAGACAATATGATACGCAGTAACGCAGCCATCCACTCTTCTAGATTTTGCATCAGATCGAGGCAACTTGCGCATTGCTCTGACTACCATTTTGTAGTCCTAGAACAATAGATTGTCCATCCATTCCAATCTTTTAAGAAAACCTCTGTGAACTCTTGATGCGGCCTTCACCTGGCAACATGATGTAGCAAATCACAGCAATTAAGATTCATAATCAATGAGTTATGAACATCAGCACTGCTAAAATAACCACAAAGTTCACTCATTAAACAATTCAAAATTCCTCCAAGACATGAATAAAAGCATTCCCTTAACTCTTATTAAACGGAGGCATGCACATAGAGAATTTGTTGCTCGGAAACCACAAGTTCACTCGATCGAATGTGTCTGAACCATCGAATATGGTCAAATGATAAATTCTTATGGCTGTATTGTACATTTGTATGTGGTGCAAGAATAGGTTTGTTGCTTTCTTTTGTTTTGACAAAAATATGTATATAAGTGATTCAATTGGGAGACCAACTAATCTCAAAACGGGGTTTACATGCTCAGCATATGAGAACTCTTTTCCAGCACACGTTAGTCTCCAAAATGCTCGAGCTCGGTCTTAAGCCAGGAAACCATTTGAACGGATCAGCCGATGATCCCTGGTCAAACGGAGCCATTGTTGCATGGCGCGTGTACCGATCTCTCTCACCTGAACACGCACCTGCCTGCATGGAAACCGGGCCGCTCCACTCTATAAATACCATTCCTCTGCTCTTCGATAGCATACGTTCTCAGGTTATCTCCTGCTGTTAAGTCTTGTCGAGGAGTTGCGTTCTCTTGAGAGAAGAAAGCGAAGGAATGGCCTCCAAGCAGTCGGATATCAGGCACCAAGCTGGCCAGGCTGCTGGCCATGCACAGGTGAGTGCATGCACATCCTATACGTGATGGTAGCAGGCACGAATTCTGGGCTTCGGCAGAAGTCGCCACTTTCGCATGTTTAATTTATCAAATATGTGTGAAACTCATGTTAAATGATGATCCCAAAAGCTTAACACAATTTTCGGGATCAATCGATTAGATAACATGGCACCAAAGCTCAATTTTTCTGGGGGTCATAAGTTCGAATTCCTCCGGTTACTTATCTATTTATTTTTCTATGGTTGTTTGTAATTGTAATCCTGATTCATCTTGATTCAGTTATTTCTCCATGTGCATGGTTCATGAGGAGAGGGAATATTAAGCCTGATATATGTTTAAATAGCGAGGCAAAAAAGAAAAGAAAAGAAGAAAAAAGCGTGATAGTGTCATGATTTTAATGTTTAAATAGTGAGATTAACTTGCTTGTGTGTATCTTAACAAAACTTTATGCGTATGTGATTTGTTGTTACTTATTAATGGATAGGTGAAGAAGGATGAGATGGTGGATAAGGCATCGCAGGCCAAGGACCAGGCCGGGGGCTACATCCAACAGGTACCATCCGACTCCTACCCATGATGAGGGGCATCTGGGGATATGTTTATTTCAGTAGGGGAAGATTGCATGCCATTGTGTGAGATAAGCTGGCTTATATCTACCTATCAGGTCTCTTTTGAGTGCTTTATGACTTGAAGCGTTTCTGTGTAGGCTGGGGAGCAGGCGAGGAACATGGCCCAGGGGGCTGCTGATGCTGTTAAGAATGCTGTGGGGATGGAAGACAAGAAGAGCTCTACCAGGAGCTGAACTGATCGCATCCAATCTTGTTCTGTTTCCCGGGCCTCCTTCGAGCACTTTAGCTAGTTTTGTCTTAATAATGTTGTCATGTTTTGAAAGTTTCCTTGGCCTTCTTTGAGCACTTTGGCTGGTTTGCCTTAATAACATTGTTTTGTTTTGAAAGTTCCTTTGTTGTTCAAGTTTCCATCAAAATCTGGAGAGCATGTAATGGATTTCTTTTTGATGAGAGCAATCATGTAATGAACTTGATTTAGTTTCTGCTTCTTCATGAAAGTTCTCTGAAAATAAGAGAAAGGATGATTTATAATGTATGATAGGCAAGGGTTTTTTTTTGTTTTTTTTTTGAATTCAAGATGGCTAAAAATATAAAAAGAAATGGAAAGAGTAAACAATTCTTAGCTCAGCTGGTTGCTAGCCACTCTCTTGGTAGTGAAGCATTATCATTGTTTTCTGCATTCAGAAACGATAAACAAGCAAGCATTTGAGTCAACAATAAATAATGGAAGCAAAATAGAAAAAAGAAGGAAAATGCAAAGGTTCAGGAGAAAATATAGAATATTCAAGAGCCGAGTTTGAGATTTTGACCTTATTCCGGCTCAAAATAGAATGACAAATATGGACTTAGATAAGTTATTAAAATATCACAAACACATAACCTTTATAACTAAAACTAAATGGCCTCATTTATGATTGCATAAATTCTTTTCCTTTGCCAGTTAGCTTTTGCAAGGGAGACAACAAATATCAGCAAAATTCTCTAATATGCATGATTTGAGCAATCGAAGCATATAGCTAATCTGAGGACACACTTCACATAAATAGTCTACAACCTCTTTTTTTTTCATTCTTATTTTTTTAAGAAATGGATGAGGACGTCCTTCATTCTATAAGAACATGAAATGTACAGGTGCACTACATAAAGAAATGCAAGAAACGGATATTAAGAAGAATAAAAAAAGAAAAGGAATCTCATGAAAAATTTTCAGACTGACTGAAGCCAGTTCGATCTCTTCCAGAACAACACCCTATAACAAGTCCACTTCTTTCTTCTGTTGATGGATAAAAAATTTAGTGCACTTCATATGAGTAGTATGAACTGTAATGATGCTCCTTGGATTGCAAACTCAGATCTTGGCTCCACCATTGATGGATACCGTGTACCTGTCTCATGCATTCAAGATGGTCCGGATGTAGTGTTAGATTTCGATCGTGTGAGTTTACTACTAAATTTTCAGATGGAGGGAGGTGCAAGGGCTCAGGCTGACTTCCAAATGAAGGGATCCAAACCAAAATGAATCCAACAGCAGGAGGAAGGAACACACAAAAAATTCCAAAAAAATAAAACGGCTTGAAGAGAGAGTGATTCAATAACTTCTCATACTTAAAAACTTACAACACAACACCCACATATATAACACGTTCTATATGAGACGTTTCTTTTACAACAACTTATATAAGAGTTGGCTCATTCACACACAGTTTAAAAAAAAAACTTACTAATAAGAAAGAAACTGAACCAAAAACATAAACTAATTCCTAACCGCTATAACCCATTACACGAAACCAACTTCGATGTTCTCTTTGACACGATTTAAACATCCGAAAAATCTAGAACACCTAAAACTTGAGTTTGAATCATTCTTCCAACACGCCCCCTTGATTCAAACTCTGTAAACCCAATATTGATCTGAGCTTACTAAACTACTTAACAGGCAAAGCTTTAGTAAATATATCAGCCAACTGTTCATCTGTTTTACAATACACTAAACTGATTTCTTCCCTTGCTAACAGTTCTCGAATGAAATGATGTTTGATCTCAATGTGCTTGGATCTTCCATGAAACACAGGATTGTTAGCTAAGGCTATGGCTGATCTACTGTCATAATACACCACTGTAGCTGTTGTTTGTGTTTCTCCCAAATCTTCCAACACCCTTCTAAGCCAAACAACCTGACAACCTGTAGCCGTTGAAGCAACATATTCTGCTTCGGTGCTGGACAAAGAAATAGTGGCCTGTTTTTTTGAACTCCATGATATCATCCCTGATCCAAGTGTCATACAATACCCTGTAGTGCTCTTTCGATCATCCACAGAGTCGGCCCAACTACTATCACAGTAACCTTTTTAAATTGAAATCATCTACCCTGCTGTATCTGATACCCAAATTAGTTGTTCCTGCAATGTACCTTAAAATCCTTTTAGCAACTCCAAAGTGTTGGTTGGTAGGATTATGCATAAATCTAGAGGCATAACTCACAGCGAACATGATATCTGGCCGAGTGTGAGTTAGATATATCAAGCCACCTATTAAGCTTCTGAATTTCTTCTCATCTGCCTTCCCTGAACCATCATCCTTCTGCATTTTTTCATTGAAATTCATTGGGGTTACAGCAAGGTTACACTTCTCCATATGAAACTTCTTCAAAAGGTCTTTGGCATACTTCTCCTAGCTTAGAAAAATTCCTGATGAGTTTTGTAATACTTCCATTCCAAGAAATACTTCATCTTCCCCAAATCTGTCATCTCAAATTCAGCCATCATATCCTTCTTAAAGTTCTTCAATAAGACTCTGAATTACCAGTAAAAATTAAATTATCCACATAAATGCAAACTAAGATCACATCTGATTCTCCTTGACATTTTTTGAAGAGTGTAGGTTCACTCTTGCTAGCCTCAAAAGCTCTTCCACTAAAATATTTGCAGATTCTGCTGTACCAGGCCCTTGTAGCCTGTTTCAATCCATATAAGGCCTTCTTCAATTTGTAAACCTTTCCTTCATGTCCACAAACTTCAAATCCCACAGGCTGCTTCACATAAACTTCTTCTTCTAACTCCCCATTCAAGAAAGCAGATTTTACATCCAACTAAAACACACTCCACTGTTTTTGAGCAGCCACTGCTAGGATAGTTCGGATGGTTTCAATTCTTGCCACAGGTGAGAATGTTTCAAAATAATCTACACCTGACATTTGGGCATATCCCTTCATAACTAACCTTGCTTTATGTTTTTGCAAGGTTCCATCTGCATTATACTTGTTTTTGTAGATCCATTTTAAACCAATCTCCTTCTTATCAGCCGGCAGATCTACTAGTTCCCTTATTTTATTTTTTACAATCATTTCAATTTCATCCTCCATTGCTTTTCTCCATTCTTGATGCTTAGAAGCCTCTTCAAAGCTTATAGGCTCAGCCATAAAACATACTAACTGACAAGTCTCATAAATTTCAGAAATGCTTCTAAATTTTTTGGATGACACTTCATTTGGCACGCCACTGAAACTTGAGTCTGAAACTCTTCCCCCTTCTGAAACTCTTATCTCCACTGATACTAGGAAGATTGATCTCTTCCTTCTCATGCACATTTAGTGGTTTAGACACCAGATTCTCAGTCCAATTCCAAAAAGTCTCTTCATTAAACACAACATCCCTGCTGATTTCTAATTTTCTGGTTATGGGATCAAGCAGCCTATAACCCTTGGTTTCATTGGAATATCCAATGAAAATAATTTTTTTTGCTTTGTCATCAAGCTTTCTTCTCTTTTGTGCAGGTACATGTGCATAGGCTATGCTTCCAAAATTTTTAAAATGAGAAACATTAGGTCTGAAACCATACCAAGCCTGAAATGGAGTCTTCCCATTGACTGATTTTGTGAGGGACATATTTAACAAATACACTGAAGTGGCTACTGCTTCTGCCCATAAAAACTGAGGAAGGCCACTTGCCTTCAACAAGCATCTAGCTCTTTCAACAATATTACGATTTTTCCTTTCTGAAACTCCATTTTGTTGTGGAGTATAGGCTGCTGTAAGTTGCCTATGAATGCCATGATTCTTGCAAAACTGACTGAACTGATTAGAGGTGAACTCCCCACCTCTATCAGTCCTTAAAATCTTCAATGAGAAGCCGAATTGCTTCTCTACAAAGGCTTTAAATTGGAGAAACATGCCAAAAACATCTGATTTTTCTTTTAGAAAATAGACCCAGGTCATCTGGGTTGCATCATCAACAAATATCAAAAAATATAAACTCTTTCCAAGTGAAGGCATACTCATTGGTCCACAAAGATCAGCATGGACCAATTGCAATGGAGACTCAGCTCTCCATGCCTTGTTCTTTTCAAATGGAAGTCTACTTTGTTTTTCAAAAATACACTCCTCACAGAATTCATGATCTGCATATAAATCTTCTGGCAAACCTGAAACGAGTTTGTTTTTTCCCAAAGACATTAAACTTTTCATGTTAAGGTGTCCAAACCTCTTTTGCTAAAGAGAGGAATCAGTGGAACATTCAGCCCTTAAAGCTTTAGTTCCCAAGTCTGACATGAACAAGGGAAACAAGTTATTCTTAGTCCGGTTGCTAGTAGCAACTAGTTGCTGATTTCTTTTCTTGTAAATCAGGCAGCTATTATCATTAAATACAACATAATAACCCTTATCAATTAACTGACCAAGACTAATTAAATTTTGAGCCAAACCTGGTACAAACATCACATCTCTAATCAGTTTTGTTTCTGTTTTTAGATTCACTGAAACTGTCCCCTTACCAAACACTTTAACTTGCCTATTATCTCCCGGTCATGTGATTGCTACAACCACTATCCAGAAACCAAATTTCATTACTTTGATCAATGGATGAAGAACAAGTCATAAATACAGATTCACTGCTTGTCCCTTCACCCTTCTTAGATTTATTTTCAGAATAGTTAGCCTGATTGTTGATTTTATTCCAGTAAAAGGCTTTTAAATGACCATACTTGCCACAGTTATGACACTTAAAGGGGTTTTGATAGTTGTTACCATAATTTTGTTGAAAATTCTGACCGGATTGCTTGCTAAATCCTCTCCCAGAAAATCTGCCATGGCCTCTTCCACCTCTAAATCTTTCTCTGGTGTTATAGCCACGGCCAGAACCTCTTCCAGATTTGAACGGTCTTCCATCTGACACTCCTTTGCTGCCTTCTTTCTCACTTAAATTCATTTGAAATACTTGTTCAGTAACTACTTCCGCTCTTGTGTTCAGCTGCTGCTCGTGTGTTTTAAGGGAACCAATCAAACAATTGAAGGAAAGCTGTGACAAATCCTTTGACTCTTCAATTGCAGCCACCACATGATCGAATTTAGGAGGTAAGCTTCTCAACACCTTCTCCACAACCATCTGATCTGACATATTTTCACCCAAAGATCTAGCCTAATTGATGATCAGACTCACCCGGGTAGAAAATTCTTGGACTGATTCAGTGTTCTTCATCAAAAGAGATTCAAACTCCCCGAAGGAAGTTTGAAGCCTCACTGTGATCATCTTGTCTGAACCCTTGAACTCATCCTTCAAAATATCCCATGCATTCTTTGATCTCGTTGCCCCCATGATTTTGGGAAAAATTTCTTCATCCACAGCAGTTTGAATGAAGAACAAAGCCTTGCTATCCTTTTTTCTGTTTTCCCTCAATTCTGTCCTTTGAGCAGCAGTCAACCTTTCTTCATCTTCACTGAATCCACTCTCCACCAAGGTCCAAAGTTCATTTGACATGAAAAATGTCTTCATTTTCAAACTCCAAGATTCATAGTTCTCAGTTTTGAGAACTGGTAGCATTTGGGAAGAAATGCTGATTGACCCCATGTTCACTGCCATCTTCAAACAATCACCAGTTTTGATGATAAACAAGCACTGAACTCCTTTCTCCTTGCTTCAAAACCTTGCTCTGATACCAATTTGAAGGGATCCAAACCAAAATGAATCCAACAGCAGGAGGAAGGAACACACAAAAAATTCCGAAAAAACAAAACGGCTTGAAGAGAGAGTGATTCAATAACTTCTCATACTTAAAAAACTTACAACACAACACCCACATATATAACACGTTCTATATGAGACGTCTCTTTTACAACAACTTATATAAGAGATGGCTCATTCACACACAGTTTAAAAAAAAAACTTACTGATAAGAAAGAAACTGAACCAAAAATATAAACTAATTCCTAACCGCTATAACCCATTACATGAAACCAACTTCGATGTTCTCTTTGACACGATTTAAACATCCGAAAAATCTAGAACACCTGAAACTTGAGTTTGAATCATTCTTCCAACACCAAATGCTTGAGCTCTAACAGAATTTCTCGTTGCCAACCTCCCAATGCGTCCTGCACCGATCTCCTTCATCTTTTCCCGATGTTCGAAATATATCTAATATATCCTGAGCAGATAATATCATCTGAATGTTAGAATAATTTCAAAATATGGGCTTACACTGATTGCGTATTTTTGTTTTATAAAACGGGTTAGACGTATGGCTCAGAATGGTACTATGGTTAAGCCCAATATGATGTGTGATCATTTTGTTTTATGGGCTTTGGTGTACCTTGGATGTATAGGATTGAGTCTTATTTATTGTGGTACTTTTGGTATGTAGGCCAGGAAACCCAATTAGGGTTTTGGAGCCTTTAATGGGAAGGCTCCTCTATGTTTCCTATATATAGACTAGGTCCCCCTCTCCTCTCCATATGGTTGATAGCTTGCCCCATTGACGGCTATCTTTTGTGAGAAGCAAGGAAGGGAAGATCCAGCCGCTATTATTCCAGGTGATTGAAGATCGTATTCAATATGTCTTCCGCAGGTATATCTCTCAAACTTGAATACGGTAATTATGTGATTCTAAATCTTAGCATGTTATTATTTTTATATTTTACAATTGGTATCAGAGCCTCCATGCTAGGATTAGAATCCTTCATATACAATTATTATTTTATCTGGATTTATGGATTTTATGCATTGGTGAATGGATCTTCTGCATAAATCGATCTTCCATTGATAATCAAATATCTGGTTTGATTTTATTTTAGTTTTGAATGAAATATGATTGTATATGATTTTCAGATTAAAATAAAAAAAAGGGGAAAAGGGTTTTCACTGTTCATCTTTTTCCTTTTCTTTACCGTGAGCTCTTCTTCCATGAAACAAAAAAAAAAGGAGAGGCAAGGCCTCTCGGCGTGGGGGCCTTCTCCCAGCCACCCCACGGCCGGCCGCAGGCCGTGGGGGCTTTCTTTCGGCCACCCCACGGCCGGCCGCAGGCCGTGGGGACCTCTCGGCGTGGGGGCCTTCCGGCGTGGGTGGCGGCCATGGGTGGCATCCCGCAGCTGCCACCATGGGGCAGCCATGGGTAGCAGCCACGGGCTGCTTCCCAAACAAACAAACAAAAAAAAAAGGGGAACAGCGAATGCCAGAAAGAAGATAGATCAAAAAAAAATAATTAGGGTTTTGCCATTTTGAATGGGCTTGGGCCTACTGAGCCCAACCTGAATGGGTTCATGGTTGCAGCTTGGGCTCTTTTATAAACTAGCCCAATTTTATTAAATGGACCATAATGGGTTTTGGGCCTGGGCTAAGAGTTAGTAACCCATTTAATTATTGTTTAAATACTGAATAATTTGAATTAGGCCCTCATGCATATTAATTATTAAAATATTAAATTTTGGATATATCTTGCTCCCATATATGCTTTTTGTAATTAATATCTTTGTTTAATCAATCACATGTATTTTTGATTATGTTTGAAGCATGTTTGATGATTATATTTTTGTCACATAAATCATTATTTTTGTGATTGAAATTTGTTGGGCATAAAGACTATCCTTATTTTCTCATTAAGAGAATATTTTGAAATTGAAGTGGGTGGTAGTCACCAAAGTGGCACACTCACTGATATTTATCTGATTTTCTCAAAAAAAAAAAGGTAGCATTGCATTTTGGCAAATCATTGAATGCAATATCTTGCCCGAAGATGTTATTGTGTATGATGATTTGGAAAAATGACATGAAGTGATTAATGGAATTGCATTAGCCTAGAATCATTCTTCTGCCTAAAGGTGATGGTGTTTCGAAAGCTGATGTGATTTTGTTAATTAGCTTCATGATATATCTTAAGAGTACATTATAGCGTGTTGTGTTGTTAGCCCAAAGGCGACTCTACAATGATGCACCGAGGCTCTTACCGTAATTAGACTTATATGTTTTTCAAGTTGATTACGGACTATCTAATTAATAGCCCAAGTTGATTAGATAGATATGTTATCATCCATTGATTGCATGCATCACTTTTGGATGATATTAAATAAAATATGTTGTTTCCGCAGTTTTGAATGCCTCTTTCCTATCAAGCCAATTGTCTGCCGTTGAAATCTTGACTGGAAATAATTATGTGAGATGGAAACGAGACATAGAAATAGCACTGGATCTCTTGGATTCAGATTTTGCTTTGGAGGAGCAGCCTTCAAAACCAACAGATAAGAGCACTATCGAATACAAGGCTGAGTATGTCAGGAAAAGAGCTAACAGGCTATGTTTGAAGATTATCAAGCGTTCCATATCTGATTCCATTATGGGTGCTATACCGGACAACGACAATGCTAAGAATTTTTTGGATGCTATAGGACAGCGATTTGTTGAGTCCGATAAGGCTGAGACTGGGGACCTAATGGATAAATTTATGAGTATGAAATATGATGGTGTTTGTGGGGTTAGGGAGTACATCATGAAAATGCTGCACATAAGTTCTAAATTGGAAGCCCTCAAAGTTCCCATTACAGAACCTTTTCTTATCTATCATATTCTTAATAGCCTTCCTAACCAGTTTAATCAGCTTAAAGTTGCTTATAATGCCCAGCGTAACAAATGGGATTTGAATGATTTGATTGCTGCATATGCCCAAGAGGAGTATAGAATATGTCGTGAGACTGTTGAAATTGTGCAACTGACCCATCAGCCTTCTCAGAACAAGAGGTCTTCTCATAATCGTAAGGGCAAGTTGCATAAGGGCAACAAACCTCACTACAATCAACAGAACAAAGGGTCTGGTGGACAGACTTCTGGTGGTCCTAAAGGAATTATGAAGAAGAATGACAAATGTAAATTCTGCAAAAAGAAGGGTCATTGGCAGAAGGATTGCTTCAAGTTTAAGGCTTGGTTGGAGAAGAAGAAAACTTCATCAGGTACCTCCTTGGCTTTGGTTTGTTTTGAGTCTTATTTGGTAGATGTACCTTTAAATTCTTGGTGGATAGACTCTGGTGCAAGTATTCATATCACTAATTCCTTACAGGGATTAATAAGGAGACGTAGGCCAAGTGAAAATGAAGTGAACCTATGCGTTCGAAATGGAGTTCAAGTTAAAGTTGGTTTTATAGGAGCAGTGAAGTTATCCTTGGAGTCTGGTTTTTCTCTTGTTTTGGAAAATATGGTAAGTATGACGAGTCTGGTCAAAACATGGGTAATTTTGCAAGATTTTTACAGCAAAGTGGAATAGTCCCTCAATACACAATGCCAGGAACACCTGAGCAAAATGGTGTTTCTGAAAGGCGTAATCGGACTCTAAAGGATATGGTCAGGAGTATGATGAGTAGAACAAATTTGCCAGAATTCTTATGGGGTGAAGCATTGAAATCCACCATGTACATTCTGAACAGGGTTCCTAGTAAAGCTGTTGAGAAAACTCCTTTTGAATTGTGGACAGGTCGTAAACCCAGTTTAGCCCATTTTAAAGTTTGGGGCTGCCCAGCTGAGGTTAGGATTTATAATCCTTCTGAAAAAAAATTAGACCCCAAATCCACACCTGGTTTTTTCATTGGGTATCCAGATAGATCAAAAGGCTATAAGTTCTATTGTCCTAATCGTGGCACCAGAATTGTTGAGTCCATTACGGTGAAATTTTTGGAAAATGATGTTGGTAATAGTGAGCTCTGTATTAAATAAAATTTTTGCTGAACCGGATCAAGTTGTGGTTTTGATTCCCGTTGTACAAGAAAAAGTTATTTCTCAGCCAATTACAACAGTTAATGAAGAACCTGAGCATCAAGAAGAACTTCACGTTCCTCCTCCAACACCAGTAGAGTCATTTTCTGAACCACAAGTTAGGAGATCACAAAGGAAAAGAAGGTCTGCCTTGCTTAATAACTATATTGTCTACTTACTGGAGAGTGATTTTAATATTGGGCATAATATTGATCATGTTTCTTTTAATGAAGCATTAACTAGACCTGACTCAGATAAATGGCTGAATGCCATGGAAGATGAAATGCTTTCTATGAAGAGAAATAGAGTTTGGGAACTTGTTGAACTTCCACCACATGTTAAGGCCATAGGTTGCAAATAGGTTTACAAATCCAAGTTAGACTCAAAAGGGGATGTTGAACGACAAAAGGCTAGACTGGTTGCCAAAGGGTTCACTCAGCGAGAGGGCATTGACTATAATGAGACTTTTTCACCGGTTTCATCCAAGGATTTCTTTAGAATTATCATGGCACTTGTAGCACACTATAATTTGGAGCTTCATCAAATGGATGTTAAAACAGCATTTTTAAATGGAGATCTCTATGAAGAAGTTTACATGAGGCAACCTGAAGGTTTTGTCGTAGAGGAAAAGAAAAATTTGGTGTGTAAGTTGAACAAATCTATATATGGGCTCAAGCAAGCATCCCGACAATGGTATTTGAAATTTGATGAAGTTGTGACTTCTCTTGGTTTTGTTGAAAATACAGTGGATCAATGCATTTATCTCAAGATCAGTGGGAGAAAATTCATTTTTCTTGTTTTGTATGTGGATGATATTTTACTTGCTAGCAGTGGCCTAGGGTTACTTCATGAGACAAAGAAAATGTTATCTGCTAATTTTGAAATGAAAGATCTTGGAGAAGCTTCTTTTGTACTTGGAATTGAGATACAGCGTGATAAAGACCGTGGCTTGTTGGGACTTTCACAGAAGACATACATACGACGCATCCTAGAGAGGTTCAATATGCAAAATTGTGCACCCGGTGATATACCTATAGTAAAAGGGGATAAGTTTAGCAAAGCCTAGTGTCCGAGAAATGAACTTGAAAGAGAATCTTTGAAGAACATACCCTATGCAAGTGTTGTAGGGAGCTTGATGTATGCTCAAGTTTGCACTAGACCTGACATAGCCTATGCAGTAAGCGTCCTTAGTAGATTTCAATCGAATTCAGGACAAGAGCATTGGAAAGGAGCTAACAAAGTTATGAGATATTTGAAAAGACTGAAGGTTATATGCTTACCTTTTAGCGTACAGATCATCTTGAGGTGGTAGGCTACTCAGATTCTGATTTTGCAGGATGTCAAGATGATCTGAAGTCAACTTCAGGTTATGTTTTTATGATGGCTGGTGGTGCTATTTCTTGAAAAAGCGTTAAGCAAACTCTAGTGGCTTCTTCTACTATGCAGGCTGAATTTGTGGCATGTTATGGAGCTACGGTCTAAGCCATTTGGTTAAGAAATTTTATTTCTGGACTAAAAGTTGTTGATTCCATCTCGAGACCAATTACAATCTACTGTGATAATAGTGCAGCGGTGTTCTTTTCAAAGAATAACAAGAGTTCTGGTGGCTCTAAGCATATAGACATCAAGTACTTGGTAGTCAGAGATAAAGTTAAAGAAGGGCAGACAAATATAGAGCATATAAATACAGAGGCAATGATTGCGGACCCATTGACTAAAGGACTCGCACCGAAAGTTATTAAGACACATATTGCTAATATGGGCATTGTGGAAACCTTTGATATTTTTGGTTAGTGGTAGTGATTTATGTAAAAGAACTACGTTTTGGCTTGATCCCCTTTACGGGGAACGTAAGCAACCCATATGTTTCGGGTACAGCCTCTTCCAATTATAAAAAAAATATTTATCTCCCTATTTATAATTCTGTATTTTGTGCAGAGAAATTATAATTATGTTTGAGCATGCATTTCACATATGTCTTTTATTATGATATCATTTTGATCTCGAGATATAATGCATAAAGACATGATGTGAGTCTCTTTTGAGACATGTGGCTTCTTTTGAAGCATTTATGAGGACCGATATGAATTAGCACACCTTTGATCACATTTTGGTGCTAAGTTCATACTACATACTACCACATAGGTTGGAGAATGGGGATCCATGTCGATAAGGATGTTAGCATTTGTAGCTGTGGAATGGTCTTACATCGATTAAATGGTGTAACGACTTCCATGCTCAATGTTGATGTTCTTGTTGGACCGCATCATGTATCCAAGGTGATTATCATTTGAGCTATATGTGTGGCCACTTTTATAGTCTAACCCGAGAGTCGTTTTCAAAACAAAGTTTTTAAATTAATATGACAATCCGTGTTCGCCCAAGTGGAAGAATGTTAGAATAATTTCAAAATATGGGCTTACACTGATTGCGTATTTTTGTTTTATAAAACGGGTTAGACGTATGGCTCAGAATGGTACTATAGTTAAGCCCAATATGATATGTGATCATTTTGTTTTATGGGCTTTGGTGCACCTTGGATGTATAGGATTGAGTCCTATTTATTATGGTACTTTTGGTATGTAGGCCAGAAAACCCAATTAGGGTTTTGGAGCCTTTAATGGGAAGGCTCCTCTATGTTTCCTATATATAGGCTAGGTCCCCCTCTCCTCTCCATATGGTTGATAGCTTGCCCCATTGACGGCTATCTTTTGTGGGGAGCAAGGAAGGGAAGATCCAGCCGCTATTATTCCAGGTGATTGAAGATCGTATTCAATATGTCTTCCGCAGGTATATCTCTCAAACTTGAATACGGTAATTATGTGATTCTAAATCTTAGCATGTTATTATTTTTATATTTTACAATTGGTATCAGAGCCTCCATGCTAGGATTAGAATCCTTCATATATAATTATTATTTTATCTGGATTTATGGATTTTATGCATTGGTGAATGGATCTTCTGCATAAATCGATCTTCCATTGATAATCAAATATCTAGTTTGATTTTATTTTAGTTTTGAATGAAATATGATTGTATATGATTTTCAGATTAAAATAAAAAAAAAGGGGAAAAGGGTTTTCACTGTTCATCTTCTTCCTTTTCTTTACCGTGAGCTCTTCTTCCATGAAACAAAAAAAAAAAGGAGAGGCAAGGCCTCTCGGCGTGGGGGCCTTCTCCCGGCCACCCCACGGCCGGCCGCAGGCCGTGGGGGCTTTCTTCCGGCCACCCCACGGCCGGCCGCAAGCCGTGGGGACCTCTCGGCGTGGGGGCCTCCCGGCGTGGGTGGCAGCCATGGGTGGCAGCCGCGGGCTGCCACCATGGGGCAGCCATGGGCTGCTTCCCAAACAAACAAACAAAAAAAAAAAGGGGAACAGCGGCCGCCAGAAAGAAGATAGATCAAAAAAAAAAAAAAATTAGGATTTTGCCCTTTTGAATGGGCTTGGGCCTACTGAGCCCAACCTGAATGGGTCCATGGTTGCAACTTGGGCTCTTTTATAAACCAGCCCAATTTTATTTAATGGACCATAATGGATTTTGGGCCTGGGCTAAGAGTTAGTAACCCATTTAATTATTGTTTAAATACTGAATAATTTGAATTAGGCCCTCATGCATATTAATTATTAAAATATTAAATTTTGGATATATCTTGCTCCCATATATGCTTTTTGTAATTAATATCTTTGTTTAATCAATCACATGTATTTTTGATTATGTTTGAAAATCATAATAAGAAACAGATGGCATTAAAGCAAATGCAAGCCATTGTGCTTTAAAGCTATAGTGAAAATCAGATGGCATGAAGGCATGAAGGCATGCAGCATCTCATTAGAGTAGAAACAGGTGTGGTTAATAAGAAATGAAGGATTTCCATCAAAAAGATAAAAGAAGAAATGAAGGATATCAAACCATAACAACAAATCTTATTCGCAGGCTGAGAAAACCATTGAGAGAACATCTGATGGGGACATCAGAGCCCTTCATCCAGATGATCCTGAGCCTCCGAATTGAGTCAAACTTAGATTGGGTCCATCTGAGTCCGAGTCATTTTCTTTTATTGCATTATTTACTTTTGAGTCATTTTTTTTATTGCATTATTTACTTTTGTCTTAGTCAAGTTAATTTGGTCCGTTGTTTTATTATTAGATTGATCGATTGGGTTATGTAATTGGGTCAATGTATAAGGTCTATATAAAGACCACCCCGCTAATGTATGAGGCAATTGATGATTGAATGAAAAAACCCTAGCCTCCTTCTTGTTCTTCTTCTTCTTCCTTCTCCCCTTCTCTTCTTCCTGCGTCTCTATAACCTCTTCTTCCTTCTCCCTTTCTTGTTCTTCCTCCTTTTCCTTTTCCCTTGCAGTTGTGCCACATCAACTTGGTATCAGAGCTTCGGCTTTGCCCCTGCTGCCAAAGCCACGATCCAGATTCTTCTCTCCCTTGATTCTCACTCAAAAGAAAGGGGTTCCTCCCTCTCGGTTTCGCCAGTGAACGGAAAAAAAAAAGAAACCTCTGCGGCGAGATCCTCCACCGCCCGTCACACCCACGACCACCATCACTCCCGCTCGCTGCCGTAGGCCACCTGCAGTCACCACCTCAAAGTGAGGTCAGGTCCCCATCCTCCCTCTCGGTTGTCATAGAGAACAAAGGAAGGGCCCCACCGGAAGATTTACCCTTCTGCCCGTCGCCGTGTCTACACCAACTGCCGCCCCACCTCGCAGCACCACCAACTCGCACCAGAGATCGTCGCGCCCCCACGAGAGCGCTGCCACCCCGATGTCTCACATCTGCCACCAACCGTCGGCATCGGGTCCATAGAGGGGACCGCCTCCAACCTTCGCCGCAGGCCACGAAGCCGTGGCCGTGATCTCGCCGCCGCCACAGGTCGCAGAGCCGCCGTCGTGATCCTTACCCCGGCCCGCAGTCGCCGCCGCGAAGATCGACGCCCTCCCGAATCCGTCGGAAGGTTGAAGAAGAAATCAGAGTAACAGGTAAGTTCTCAACCCGTTAACCCACAACCCGGTGGGTCCAAAAAAAAAGAAAAAAAAATCGTGCCTTGCACGTAAGGACTAACGGGTTATCGGAGCAGGTCACGCCCGACAACCCGAATCTGACCGGATCCAAGGTAAAGAATGCACGTGACCTCACGTGTCTAAAAAAAAAGTAAAAAAAAAAGAGAAAAAAAAGAGTAAAAAAAAGAGAGTAAACAAAAAAACAAGGTTATCTCTTCGTCTTCCCCGAGCCGTGGCCGTCGTCACTCCACCGTCGTCGCGCCACCGCCGCTCGGTTCCCGCCGCGCTGCCCAAGCCCGAGCCGCCTCTCGCCTCCCGTCTCCGCCTAGGTCTCCACCGGTACCGCCCCGCCCTGAGCTCCCCGCAGAGCTGAACCGCCTGCGCACGCCTCGCCGCCGTCGCCACCAGAGCACCTCCTCCGTGATCTCCCCTTTAGAACTTTGCCACCCGAGGACCACCACCTCGGTCTCCCCCACTGCCGCCACTTCCCAGCTGCCGCGCCGGTCGTGCCGCCGCTCTCCTTCGAGCACGCCGCCACCGAACCACAGAGCCGCCCACCCCTGTGCTTCCTTCTCGGCGCCAAGATCCATCACCCTGCCTCTGCTCCGCCGCCGGCCTTCCCCATCCCGAACCCTCATCACCTTCCGCCTCCCTCATCCCTTTTTTCTTCGGCCACTGCAACTCACCCGAGCCCAACACCCACCGATCCACCACCTCCCCACCCCTTCTTCAATTTAAGGCCCAACAGGCCCTGCCGTCATCAGACTTAATCCCATACAGGCCGTTTACATCCGTCCCCTCAGTTTACAAGACAGTCAGATTCGCCCAATTGCAGTGATCCGACACAAGTTAAAGCCAATTGAAGAGGCCATCAGCTGCAACTGCGCTCCTGATCGTCACCCCAACCCACGAGCGAACGACTCTGGTCGTCTGCTTCACGACAGGTGATAGGTTTCCACTTTCTTGTACTTGTTTATAATTATGTTCTAGTTCTCTTGCATGATAACCATATTCTTGAAACTTATTTTTGTTGTCAAAATTCAGAATAAAGAACCCCTACTTTCAAACCCATTCTATTCGCCTTTTAAAATCTAGATATTAAATTAGCACACCCTAGCAACTGAACATTTCTTAACATTTTTCGATTAGATTACTTTAGGATCAGAACAACTGTACTACTTGATTCTAATTTCTTAAATTGAATAATCTTAATCCTTAATTCCGAATAACCGAAGTAAAAATCAGCAACATTTAACTTTAAGTTATTCTTGTGAAAACTTGCTGATCTCTAAAATCATAATAGATTGCATTAATAGGTTGTTCTGCATCAAATTTAGTCCTACATCAAATCTATTAGGGTTTCATTAGTGACACTGCATTTCACATCATCACCTAGTATTATCATTGCATGCCAACTTGTAGTGATATGGAGTACTATCTCAATCAACCTAAAACCCCTGTAGCAACCATGAATTCCGACATTTTGAGGCCTCTCATAGAACAGATCGATGCCATGATGGCTGGATACAAGAAATTTAAACAAGAGATTCGTGAGCTCATGCAAAATTCTAGGACCCCTACACCGCCAACTCCTATTGTAGCCCAACCTAAAATCGGTTTGGTTGCACCACCTGTAATCCTTCTCCATTTTCTTGGGCACCAAACCCAATGCTCAAGGTGTCAACAATTCGACCACATAGCATCCCAATGTTCCATTAGGACCTACCTGATTACTGAACCAGAAGTTAGGAGCCAAGAGGTCAAATATGTCGAAGAAGTCTATGAACCAAATATAAAAGACTATGAAGAAGACTTTGAAGACGAACCTACAGAATTAGACTTTATCCAAAATAATTTCCAAAGGAAGACTATTGATCTAAGTACAACCAAGCCACTTTACATCACTACTGTGGAAGAGGTAGTGACAGATATTGAGAGCTAGTCACCTAAATTGGCACTTGTAGCTAAAGATACCCATGTGGCATCCAATCTTGAACATTCCCCTATAGTAGTTTTCCTTCTAGAGGAGTTTCATGATGTAGTCTCTGATGATCTTCCGGATGCACTTTCTCCAATGCGTGATATCCAACGCGCAATTGATCTAGTTTTCAGAGCATCTCTACCCAACCTTCCACATCATAGGCTCAGACCGAATACATATGCTAGAACCTAGAATTTAATGTTACCGACAGTTGAGTTTGCATATAATAGTTCGGTTAACAAGTCCATAGGTATGAGTCCATTCGAAGTGGTGCATGATTACAAACCTAGGCAACCCATAGACCTGTTTTTCATGTCTCATCAGTATAGAGTCTTTGAGTCTGCACAATCAATTACATCACATCCATATTCATTGCATCAAGAAATCAGCAATTGTAGTCACTTTAATAACTAGAAATATAAATCCCTTGCTGATTTACACAAACGTTATAAAGAGTTAAGTGAACAAGATTATGTCATGATAAGAATTAGGCTTGAACGACTTTCTTCGGAAACGTTTACGAAATTGCAAACTTGTAGTGTGGAACCGTTCAAAATCTTAAAGAAAATCAATTCGAATGCATATGTTGTGGATCTTCCTGATGATTATGGGATTAATGCGACATTTAATATTGAAGATTTACTCTCATACAAAAAGACAATATTCATGCCTTCCGACCTCTTTATTGATATACCTGCCCATGTTGGACACCCTGACCTATTACCTCTGTTGAGCCACCACTTTCCAAATTTTATGCACGCAGAGAACAAATAGAACATATATTGAATGAGCAGGTTGTTTCAACCAGGAACGGTGGTTACCAACGTTACCTTGTTCGATGGAAAGGTCGACCAAAGTCTGACGTGACATGAATTTTCAGAGTCCAGTTGCAGCGCCTTGACCCCGATCTTCTGGAGCAGTACGATAGCCGGCCAGACCTGTACTCGACGGGGTCGAGTTTTTTCTCACCCGAAAGGAGTTGATGGGGACATCAGAGCCCTTCATCCAGATGATCCTGAGCCCCCGAATTGAGTCAGACTTGGATTGGGTCCATCTGAGTCCGAGTCATTTTCTTTTATTGCATTATTTACTTTTGAGTCATTTTCTTTTATTGCATTATTTACTTTTGTCTTAGTCAAGTTAATTTGGTCCGTTGTTTTATTATTAGACTGATCGATTGGGTTATGTAATTGGGTCAATATGTAAGGTCTATATAAAGACCACCCCTCTAATATATGAGGCAATTGATGATTGAATGAAAAAACCCTAGCCTCCTTCTTGTTCTTTTTCTTCTTCCTTCTCCCCTTCTCTTCTTCATGCGTCTCTATAACCTCTTCTTTCCTTCTCCCTTTCTTGTTCTTCCTCCTTCTCCTTTTCCCTTGCAGTTGTGCTACATCAACATCTTTTTATAAAGCCAACGGCAGGGGTTTTCTAATTGTTCAGGATCGCACTCAAAAAAGCTAGTCGGAAGGTGCGAAATTTTTGGTCCTTGCATAAAGTGTCCTCTAGTTCACAAGGTTATAGGTTGGGTCCACTTGGATACCATCTATAAGAAACTAGGACTCCGCTCAAAAAGACTAACTAAAAGGTATTATTTGGATTCTTAAGATTTTTTTGGAAAATAGCCAATGTGGATTTAAAGATGCATCCTTATGGATCCTCACAATTTTGCTGGATGAATATGCTGGGCTTCATTTAAAGGTGAAAAATGACTAATTCAAATAGACTTGCATGCTTCAGGCAACACTGTTTCTCTTTTTCAAACTACAGTGCTGGAAATGACGAATGCTTCTGTAGCTTAGGGTCGACACTACCTTTCAAGTGTGGGCAATACCAGTCAGCATCCACTTATGTAGATAGAAAGAGAGGAATCCATGTGCTGATTTATAGATGATGACTAAGGAATCCAATATACATATCTATGTATGTATGTATATGTATATGTATGTCTTCCTCCCTACCAACTACATCTTAACATCAGTAGTTCCTTCTCGTATCCAGAGATACCTCGGACAGAAATCCAGCAGCAATAATTCGCAGGGGGTTTACAGTACATTGAGAGCTGGTTCTAGAACACTTTCAAACTACAATAGATCAAACTACATCTAGAAGGCAGAACATAGATTGGAGAAAAGATGTTAGTTAAGATAATAATCATCAAAGCTGCTATGCTACACAAGACAACCGAACCAAAACCAATCAGAATCCATCACCTACTTAATATGATAATAAGCACAAAGCATGCACAGGAATGTGGCTTAGAAAATACATAGGCATAGCGGTCATCAGCGATGACATTAGCAGATCTTTGGAAGAATTCTTGAAGAAAAAGAATTCTTGAAGAAAAAGAGGAAATTTTGCAGGCTTATGCTAGTTCATAACAGTACATCCATCAAACATGCAATGATGTAGTAGCTTACACATGCTACTGATGGGAAATCAATTTAGAAGTTGTGGAAAGGACTGAAGATACTTTGTATCCAGACTCACCAGAGGTTTTGAGTACTCAAATATTCAATCAACATGGTTGGGCAGCTCTTATTTATAGAGTAAAAAAAAAGTTATCCATTAATTTTTTTATAGCCACTACTGTAGATATTCAAAATTTCTATCAGTTAGCAAGCCTCTTTATTATTTACTAAAGTCCAGAAACTTTCTTTATTTTTTTGAAAAAAAATGGAAGATGCTTGGACAATGCTAGAAGTAGGAAAAGACTTAAAAACTAATGAATATCACCTTACCAGTTCACAGAGGTTAGATGTACTGGTCCCGAAACCTTAAACAGATCCCTTTCGGAGGCCATTGCTTTGAATTCCTATTATCCTTTTCCCTAACGATTCCAAAAAAAGGCAATGCTGAAGCACAAAAGAAAATGAAATAAATGTTCAATATAATTTATTTCAAGAGTAGTAAAAGAAGCAGATGAACCATGGTTTTAAGAGTTAATATCATCTTTGGTTTCACTTTCTATATTGAAAGTGAAAGTTAAAGCATAAAGACCATGATTTAATTCCTAAACATGATGAATTATGGTGATCTACCATTGTTGATCACCTCATAAATAAAAAATCAAGCTAGCATTTCATTAATCAAATCATCTCTGTTCCGGGTCTCTCGATGATCAACCAGAATACCCTATTGATCTAGTTATGCACAAGGTAACAAAAAGGCCACCAAAAATCAATGATGGTACTGCAATTGCTAAAAAATTCCTCCAAATGGATCTCCTCTTTCAAGAAAGTTCTCGTGTTTTTTATTTTTCTGCGATTTCTCTACCTCATTATGTTCCAACAAAATGACATTATTCTTATTTTTGTTGCACCCATTTGACCTGTACCTCTTGTCTTCCTTCCCCTCATCTTACTCAGATTTTTCTCACACGCGGTGGTCTAGTTTGTCATTACATTCTTCTTCTGATCTCTTAAGATCTTTTAGGCCATTTCTTGAAGTGTTGGAAAAAATGGTTTGGTTAAAAATGGTTTGGTCCACCCATGATGGTTCAACCAAACCAGTAACCAAAAGACATGATCTCATGTCCAAAAGAGATGTCTTTCCATAGACATCTCTCCAACCCTGAAACTGTCTATTGACAGTTATGCATAAGGCTTCATTTAAAAGGTGTGGGTAGTTAATGAGATTCTCTGCAAGAGACTTGGGCATTTTAGGTTGTGGAAAACAGTAGATTTTCATTGGTAAAATCCGCTCCTCGATTAGTGAATCGAATTAAAGAGAAAAATCTGTAAGTGATTCGAAATCCTTGTTTATGTTAATGTGTTTATCTTTCATGAAGCAAGACATCTTCTTGAACTCCAACATTCCTCCAGTAGGCTTAAAAACTTGTCTCTCACTCCATTAATGCAGTCTGCTACATGATTCAGCGTCCTCTTTGGTATCATTTTCAAATTTCAGCAATGCTCCTTCAATGGTTTAATACCCGATGTTTTCTTGATCCATCCAAAACCCACCACACCATATTACTTTGGATTCCACAGCATCATCCTTTCTTCTTGTTCCTTGTTTGCAGTTACATGGGCTAAACCTCCTTCCTTCAAAACCAGGTTTATAAAATAGGCTTGTTATTTTTCAATTATTCTGATTTGAAGAAACATAGATGAAGCATTGACTGTATTTTTACATCAGGTAAGATACGCATTAAATAGACTTGAAAGCATAGTCAGAAAGAATTTTCCCGCTCCCATTAGATCGGAATGTGTTTAAAGATAATAAGTACGAAATGGTGCCCAAACTTCTACATCCACTGATGTGCATCATCACGACTCGGCCTTCACCAGAGAAGCATCATGCTCAGGGATAGGTTCATAAAATTCTAATTTCTGTAATACTTACTACTGCCAAACAAAAAAAAAAGAGCACAATTATATATTCATACATATATGTACATATCCATATGTTTGACTCCACAATTATATATTCATATTTCTTGGTTGTTTCTTGAAGGAAATTATATTTTTTGCTCATTGAAACAGTTTGTCACATAGAAAAACTTGCTGGCATCAAGGCTCACCAGAAAAAAAAAAAACATAAAAATGTGCATTTAGTTACTGGGTGCTGCATCCTATCACTTTCGAACAATGAGATATCGTAAAAAAGTTATAGGTGCTTCAAATGAGAAGGATCACGGTGGAGAAGAGATATAGAGAGAACATACGTGCCTCCCGTTTACTATGTAGTTGGTCCAGTGGTTGGTTTTCTTAAAAGTCCTTTGAGTTTATATAAAGGTCAGGGGGCCTTCAAACGTGACACACAATTTAGGAAGATAAGGGCGAAGGATCCAGAATAGGAATAAAGCAATGGAACGAAAAGCTGACCGAGAAGATAGCATAGGATATAGTTATCTATGGATCGAGCACCAGGGCAGTAGGAAATTTCTCATCTTGCTGGTTCCATGCTTTTCTTTTTTATTGAAGGGAACAGTTCGGGAATGCCTTTCAGCTTCGAACCAGATGCCAATAGAAGTTGCATCATGTGAGAACTCGTATGCGCGCGTATTTTGTCCCATATCGATTATTCACTGGATAGATCTTGGACCACCAAGTCACTAGAGGATCTACTTCGCTACATAAGGGTTGTCATGCGATCACCAAGTACTACTGGGTGGGGCATCGCTTGTGCCTATCTGGCGTACCACATTTGGCTGGACAGGAACAGTAGGATCTTCGAGGATAAGAGAGCACCCCTGAAGACTGTTGTGGAAAGGGCACTTCGTTAGGCCGTTGAGGTCACTGAGGCTACCATGGTTGCCTCGTCTGAGATGGCTAGAGAACATCTGGGACCCCCTCTCCGCTGTTATAGCGCCCAGATCTGTTCTTGTTTCTTGGGAGCTCCTATCCCCTAGCCATCTCAAGGTGAACTTTGATGGTTGTTTGTTCGCTGGTGGAGATAGAGATGGAGCTGCCTTTGTGATCAGAGACCATAACTCCATGTTGATTGCTGCGGGAGGCGACACACTTTCGAGGCATCAGCTCTTGAGATGGAGCTCAAGATAGTGTGGGAGGAAATCTCCTACGCAAGACGGGTCTTAGGGGCCGAGAGTATCATTCTTGAGGAAAATTCAGGTGTGGTGATTGGTTAGATACAAAAGGAGGGGTAGAGGAGGGCAAAACACCAGCTACTAGGCGACATCCGATGGCTGGTGAGGGAGATGTCTTTCAGGCCGTGCATGTGTACCGAGAGGCAAACAACGCCTCTGACTGGGTTACTTCATTTGCTGCCCAACACTCTGGCAAACAAAGCCTTAATTGGATAAGATTGGCCCCAACCACGGACTTTATACGTGTCTCCTCCTCTATGATAGATTCTTCTTGTAGATAATTAAGGAAGGGTGTCAAATTGAGCAAACGCCTGCTTTGTTCCATTCAAAAAAGACAACCGCCCATTTTCTTTGTTTTTGGAAAAAGGGACGCAGACATGGTACTCCCTATTTTATTCTATTCGGGAAAAAATGCTGACGTCCTTCTGCGTCAGGAGGAACCTTGCAAATGTGTTTGGTACTACAATTACGGGTGAGGGTCGAGTTCTATTTTTTAATCTAAATCTATCTATATATAAATAAAAAAATTTATATCTAGAAAAATAGATAGAAATATATTAAAATTATATATATTTAAGAAAAATCTTTATGTCTAGTACCCATGAACTTTTAAAAAAAATAAATGACCACAACAATCTACTATTAACTTGATTTATCATCCACTTAGTAATATATTTAATTTTATGATCATAAAGTTTAATTATCCGACTTATATCCATATCTATATTGATAGTTCCAGTATTCAATTTATATATATATTTGCTTAAAATAACTATAGATATAAATTTTTGCATCTGACTAATATTTATGTTTGTATCTATATATATATTCGTTAAATAAAATAAATATGGATATGGATATACTAGTATCCGTTCAATACCCGATCTGATTTCAGCCCCACCTACAACTGCTATATGTAAGGTTTCGACAATGGTTAATAATTTCCAACATCATCAAAATTGCAAGATCGAAATACCACAGAGCATGAGAATAGGCTCTCAAGGCACTCTATCTCATCAAAGAGCAACATGTCTTCTTTCATAACATTGCAATCTGCTTTCAACTTTCGGATGTCCATTTTGCTGATCTATTTCTACCAAGCCATGATGCTAGGGTGAGACAACTTTAAAAGAAACAAAAAAAAAAAAATAACCTCAAGAAAAATGATCATGCCTAGGTGCTTCGTTCCTTGATCTTATGCTGGCATCGATTCAATTCTTGAATCACGCCCAGGTAGAGAAAGGAATCAAAGCAATTATGTCATGCATAGACTAGCTCATATGGAAAATAAGTGTATATACCAGGCCAAATGGGCCGACCTAGACCATAGTCGGTGGCCCATCTGAAAACTTCGGGAGGAATGGCGGTAGAGACCGGCAGCTATTGAGGTGGTTATAACCGCCTAACAGCCATGATCACCACCCCTCCGAGCTTAATCGAGGGCTATAAAAGCCCATGGAGTCCTCAAAGAGGGACTCCATCGACACCCTCTCACTGCCTCTTACCCTCTCTTCCTTCTTTGCAAAGGAGCCAGAAAAGCTTCATAGCTCCTCGGAGGTAGGTAAATTTCCTATCACCGTTATTCACGAATTACATTCGATCGATCTAGTGTAATAATCAACATAGAAGACGAAGAATAAGGGTAGGAAGAAGATGATAAGGAGAGAGGGAAAAGGTCCAACTAGTGATCGGCCGTGATCTGACATTGGCTCGGTCGATCGAAGATTATGGCCAGCCTATGCCGAAGATCTTTCTCCTTCACCCGATCATTGCTTCCTCTTCAATCAAAACTTTGGATCTAAAATGCCAAACCGCATACTACATCCTATCTTCCAATTCATGGAAGGGACCTCAGCTCGAGCGAAATCTGATTCCCATGGGTGGAACCGGCTTGATCTCAGCTGGAGGTGATCGAAGAAAGAGGAGAAGAGGATCTCTATCCTCCAGCTGTGGACGTTGTCGGTTTGGGGCACTGCGAGCGTCGTCGGGTTGACCGCGGGCGTCGGCCACAAAGCCATCCATGCGCCACATGGGCGCCACTAGCTTGGCCGCACACTGGCGTGCACCACCAGCTTCAGCCAGCTTCTACTTGTCCATGGGGAAGGGAAACCCCCCCTTCACTAGAGAGAGATAAGAAAAAAAGGATTAGGGTAGAAGGGGGGAAGATGAAGAGGAAGGGAGGTCGGCCGCTGCAGGCCGAGCCACGGGAGGCGTTGGCCGGCCACCGACACCGCCGACCTTGGACCCGGCTCCCTCCCGGGCGCTCCATCGAGTCTCCTTGCTTCATGGGAGAAGAGGGGAAGAGGATGAGGAGATCGAGAAGGGAAGAAGAAAGAAGGAGAAGAGAAGAAGAAAAGGAAGAAGAGAGAAGAAGGTTCGGGAAGAAAAAGGAAGAAGAGAAAAAGAAGAAAAGAAGGAAAAGAAAAGAAGAAAGAGGAAAAGAAAAAAAAATGCAATGGGCCCTAGTCCGAGCCCAATGTTCTTAAACCCAAAATCAACTGGGCCTGAAGAGCACGGATTTTAATAGAGGGATTAAATTAAATATTGTTTGAGGCTAGTTTCCCTTTAAATTAATTAGAACTGATAAGATTTAATTATAAATTAACTAATTATGTTTCTAGGCCTAAATACAAATGGGCCCAGAAACTAAACCCGGCCAAGGGCTTGATTTAGAATTTAATTAAACTTTGGGCCTGCATGCAAATGGGCTTAGACCTAAACCAGAGGGCAATTGAGTCTAAACCAGAAGTTGGAATTGGCTCAGACCTGAACCAAAACTGGATCAGACTTGAATCAGAGGTTGAATCGGGTCTAAACTAGAAGCTGGATCAGACCTGAACCCATAATTGAATCAAATCTGAACCAAAAAGTAGATTAGACCAGATTCAGAAATTGAATTGGGCCATGGGCCTGAACCAGAAATTGAATTAGGCTATGGACCCAAAGATAAAATTGAGTCCTATGGATGGGTTGTAAATGACTTTAAGATTATAAATAAATAGAAATTAAATGTGCAAGTGATATGTGATTTAATGATCTTGCTAGGTATTGAAGAATTGGCATTTGGTGAGCAACTTAAGGTAAGTGACCCTGATATAATCTTATGTTTTATCAAATACATGTGACTAGTTGATTATGAAATTGTATATGATTATTTATGTTTTCACAAAATTAGGATCAAGCATGTGTTAGCAAATGTTGCAAGTTTTTAAATAGATGGCATTCATCATGATTATCATGCTATGTACATAAATTTATGATGATATAGAAGTTGCACGAAAATTAAAGTTTTCAGCATGATCATGAATTTTATTTATCATGATGTCATTATTCACTTTCCAATGTATATATGAGATAAGATTTATGAAAAGCATGATATGTTTTAAGAACTTTCAAATTGCTATGTACGACCCCCGCCAGTGGGTAACAGTAACTCGGCATACGACCTCCGCAGTAAATAAAAGTAATTTGGCTTTACGACCCCCGCCAGTGGGTAATAATAACTAGAAGATGAACCTGCAGTGGTAAAAGCCTTGCCATGGGAATAAGAGCGGCCATAGCTACAATACCATCTGAGAGTATAGATTTCAAAGTATGGAATAATGGCAAAGGTTTTATGATGTGAAATCATATTTGTGAACTTGCATGATTGGACATGCATTATTTTATGACTGGTTTGATTATATGTTGTATGAAATGCTTAATTTGTTACAACTGTTAGTTTCTTAAAATAGTGCACTGGCATACAAAATATTATGCTTGATCTGATAAGATTATGCATGGTTACTTACTGAGCTTTTATACCTTACACCAATTTATTTTTGTTCTTACAAATAAATAGGATTGCTAGGAGCAAGGAGCGTATGCTTCAGGGTTATGGAAAAAATGGAATATTAAATGCTGATATTTTTAGAAGTTCTATATCAATCCTCACTGATGAAACATTTGATGACATTCATGAGTAAAATTGTTCATAATTGATCCTGAAGTTTTGAAGTGGCTGCGTATTATTGTATGCTTAAGTTTGCAATAGCATGGCTGTGTCATGATCCGAATTTGGAGCGTGACATTTAGTGGTATCAGATCAATAAGTTTAATCATCTATAAAAAAAACTGTAATTGTTAATAAGGGGAAGGGGTAGTTAAGTCACATTTACCTAGACTTTAACTGATAGTAATAATTGGTAAAAATAAATAAATAAAAAAAATAATAAAAAAAATAAAATAATAATTCTGGTTTATATTGTCTTAGGTGACAATGAGCAACAAAAAAAAGAAGGTAGGGCTAATACAAGCCATTCTAGGGACGTGAATGTGACACAAAAACCATCAGAGCTTAGGTTAAGATTATTGTGAATTGTGATTGGAAAAAAAAACTATCAGAGCTTAGGTTAAGATCACAGGAGATTGTGATAAAATTAGAACCAAAAAATAGTTTAAGATCACTAGGGTTTGCAACAGAAATGTATCATAGCTTAAGATTATGATCACTTGGGACATGACAAAAGTAATAAAATTAAATTCAGTACTTAGGTGAAAGGTCACTAAGCATTGTGATAAAATATAAGTACTGGATTTGGTATTCGATGGGTACAGAAGGACTGGATAAGATGTTTTTGTTTATGATGAGAGATGTTTGACCTAAGATAAGTGTTGTAAGGTTAGCCATGGCATAGCGGTTATACCATGTTTGGATGTTGTTTAAATGACTCGAAAGTTTAAAATTGATATGGATTTGGATGTGATTATTATAGTGTGATTTGTATATGAATTGGTCATAGTATTGGAATAAGCCAAGAAAGATTTTTTTTTATGGTATTATAAAGGATTGTTCTTCGAGATTAAATCCGTATGTGGATTATAATTGGTATTGGCATACTTGGATATTGCAAATAATTGTATTTCTATTTGTAGATTAAAATCTTAAGGCCATAGAGTATGCATATTGATGGAAAAATTCTAGTTAATTTGAATTTCCATGTTGGATTGGGCTATTAGATCTTTCTCATAATTATTGGACACTATTGGATGTGTTAGTTTAACTTCAAGTCTAGGTTTATAATTTGACAAGGGATCCTTGTTATTGAGTGGAGACTTCGATTTTGGAGATTGTAAGGTCTTGATGAAATCATCAATAAATTTTAATTATCGCCTTTGGATCCAAATAATAGATCTTATTCATGTTTATCGGGGACTATATGATGTATATGAAATTTCAATTCAAAGTTTGGAATTATAAGTTAATCTAAGGTCTTTTGTCAATTTTGTTGAGGTTATTGTTGAAACCTAAATTTGCATGAAGAATTTGAATTTTAGAGACCTACGTGGTTACGATGGAAGATATTCCTAAGATAAAGGTTGATCATTAAATCATGGGCAAAGTTAAGAGAAGAAAAAGGATTATAGATTATGAAAAGTAGTTGATGCTAATGCTCTCACCTATTTTCATTAAGGCAATTATGATTTTTGTGTGGAATTAATCATGAGCAATTAATTTATTGGGCAAAGAATTATGGCATCTAAATCCAAAGTTGGAAGCCAAATTGAGGAGATCAGAAAAAGAAAGTGGTGATCAGAAAAGACCCGAGATAACAGGAAGTCTGAGTGACAGAGCATAGAATGCTAGAGGTAATACAAATAAGAAGAAGAGATTTGAGGCATGTACCTACTGTGGCAAGACTCATGGGGGGCCTTGTTTTAAGAAGATGGGAGTCTAATTCACTTGTGGATGACATGGGCATTTAGCAGGGGATTGTCCAAATAAAAAGAAGAACGACTCGGAACCTACTTAATCTGGTGCTCGGCTTTTGCATTGATTCAGTTGAATGCTCCTACAAATGACCAAATAGTGACAAGTATCATTCTAGGTAACTCCATAAATGCCATGTGTCAATTGATTATAACTCTTCCGATCCCTTTGTATCTTCTGGGTTTCTATCTCTCTAATGCACACTATAAGAATTGAACCCGCCATTATGTGATGTCATATCTCTTAAGAAAGCTATTATTCTTATAGATGTTATGTTTAAAAATTTATCACTTAAATGAGAAAGTTAGAGTTAATACTAATTGAGATTGAGTTTTTAAGCCTTAGATATATCAGGCTTGCTCAAAGTTATGCAGCGAAAACCTGGTGGAATGATAGATAAAGGACTAAATACCTTTATTTGTTTAGAAATTAAGGTACGTAAATTTTGAGGATGAAATTTTTTTTAAGGGAGGAAGAATGTAAATACCAGGCCAGATGGGCCGACCTGGACCATAGTTGGCGGCTCATCTGAAAACTTTGGGAGGAATGGCAATGGAGATTGGCAGCTGTTGAGGCAGTTATAACCGCCTAACAGCCACGATCACCTCCCCTCCGAGCTTGATCGAGGGCTATAAAAGCCTATGGAGTCCTCAGTGAGGGACTCCATCGACACCCTCTCACTGCCTCTTACCCTCTCTTCCTTCTTTGCGGAGCCGGATTGGGAGCAATGGAGGAGGAGACACCCCCATCTCGTCACCGCAACTAAGCTGCCGGAGCAGGCACAGTAGCTCGCCAGAAAATCTTTACAGCTCTTCAGAGCTAGGTAAATTTCTTATAACCCTTGTTCATGAATTACATTCGGTCGATCTAATGTAATAATCAAAATAGAAGAAGGAAGGTAGGAAGGAGATGAAGAGGAGGAAGGGGAAAGGTCTAACCAGTGATCGGCCGTGATCTAACATTGGCTGGGTCAATTGAAGATTATGGCCGGCCTATGTCGAAGATCTTTTCCCTTCACCCTATCATGGCTTCCTCTTCAATCAAAACTTTGGATCTAAAACCCAAACCGCATACTATACCCTACCTTCCAATTCATGGAAAGGTCCTCAGCTCGAGCGAAATCCGGTTCCCATGGGTGGAACCGGCTTGATCTCAGCCCGAGGTGATCGGAGAAGGAGGAGAAGAGGATCTCTATCTTCCGGCCATGGACGCCGCTGGTTTGGGGCACTACGAGCGTCATCGGGTCGACCGCGAGCATCATCGGGTTGACCGCGAGGCCGGCCGTGCGCCGTGCAGGCGTCGCTAGCTTGGCCGCACACCGGCGTGCACCACCGGCTTCGGCCGGCTTCTCCTTCTCCATGGGGAAGGGAAACCCCCCTTCACTAGAGAGGGATAAGGAAAAAGGATCGGGGTAGAAGGGGGGGAAGATGAAGAGGAAGGAAGGTCGGCCGCTATAGGCCGAGCCGCGGGTGGCATTGGCCGGCCACCGGCACCACCAACCTCGGACCCAGCTCCCTCCCGAGTGCTCCATTGAGTCTCCTTGCTTCATGGGAGAAGAGGAGAAGAGGATGAGGAGATTGAAAAGGGAAGAAGAAAGAAGGAGAAGAGAAGAGGAAAAGGAAGAAGAGAAAAGAAGGTTTGGGAAGGAAGAAGAAGGAAGAAGAGAAAAAGAAGAAAAGAAGGAAAAGAAAAGAAGAAAGAGAAAAAGAAAAAAAAGTGGGCCCTGATCCGAGCTGAGTGTTCTTAAACCCAAAATCAACTGGGCTGAAGAGCACGAAGAACTAAATTGAATATTGTTTGAGGCTAGGTTCCCTTTAAATTAATTAGAATTCATAAGGTTTAATTATAAATTAACTAATTGTGCTTCTGGGTTGAATACAAATGGGCTCAGTAACTGAACTCGGCCAAGGGCCTAATCCAGAATCTAATTAAACTTCGAGCCTGCATGCAAATAGGCCCAGACCTAAACTAGAGGGCAATTGGATCTAAACCAGAAGTTGGAATTGGCTCAGACCTGAATCAGAAACTAGATCGGACTTGAATAAGAGGTTGAATCAGGTCTAAACCAGAAGCTGGATCAAACCTGAACCCATAATTGAATCAAATCCAAACCAAAAAGTAGATTAGATCGAATCCATAAATTGAATTGGGCCATGGGCCTGAACCAGAAATTGAATTAGGCTATGGACCCGAAGATGAAATTGAGTCCTATGGATGGGCTATAAATGACTTTAAGATTATAAATAAATATAAATTAAATATACAAGTAACATGTGATGTAATAATCTTGCTAGATATTAGAGAAGTGGCATTTGGTGAGCAAATTAAGGTAAGTGATCCTGACATAATCTTATGTTTTATCAAATATATGTGACTAGTTGATTATGAAATTGTATATAATTATTTATATTTTCACAAAATTAGGATCAAGCATGTGTTAGCAAATGTTGCAAGATTTTAAATAGATGGCATTCATTATGATTATCATGCTATGTATATAAATTTATGATGATATAGAAGTTGCACGAAAATTAAAATTTTCAGCATGATCATGAATTTTATTCATCATAATGACATTATTCACTTTCCAATGTATCTATGAAATAAGATTTATAAAAAGATGATATGTTTTAAGAATTCTCAGATTGCTATGTACGATCCCCGCTAGTAGATAACAGTAACTCGGCATACGACCTCCACTAGTGGGTAAAAGTAACTTGGCTTTACGACCCCCGCCAGTAGGTAATAGTAACTGGAAGATGATCCTGTAGTGGTAAAGGCCTTGCCTTGGAAATAAGAGCGGCCATAGCTACACTACCATCTGAGAGTAAGGCTTTCAAAGTATGAAATAATGGCAAAGATTTTATGATGCGAAATTATATTTGTGAACTTGCATGATTAGACATGCATTGTTTTATGACTGGTTTGATTATATGTTGTATGAAATGCTTAGTTTGTTACAGCTGTTAGTTTCTTAAAATAGTACACTGGTATGCAAAATATTAAGCTTGATCTGATAAGATTATGCATAGTTATATACTGAGCTTTTATAACTCACACCAATTCATTTATGTTCTTACAGATAAATAGGATTGCTAAGAGCAACAAGCGTGACATGCTTCAGGGTTATGAGAAAAATGAAATATTAAATGCTGATATTTTTAGAAGCTTTGTATCAACCCTTACTGATGAAACATTTGATGACATTCATAAGTAAAATTGTTCATAATTGATCCTGAAGTTTTGAAGTGGTTGTGTGTTATTGTATGCTTAAGTTTGCAATAACATATTCGTGTCATGATCCGAATTCGGGGCGTGACAATAAGAAATGAAAGGATTTTCCAAGGTTCATGCAGGCCACCGGATGATGTAATTAGGCGAGCCTACTAATGGTTTGCTGACCTTTTACAGGACCATTCATTGATGTCCTTCAACTCCTTTTCAAGGCACTGGGGCAACCAGGATCTTCTGAAATGATTGCAACTTAGCTAGCCCCTCCCATTGGAGTCTCGAAGGTAAAATTTGATGGATCTATCAAAGACAATGCTGCAGGTGCTGGCTATGACATCAGGAATAACCAGGAGAGACTTGATTCATGTTGGTGGTAAGAAATTACCATTACCAATGCGTTCGGAGCCTTATGCAAAATTAGCTGCAGCCTGGGAGGGCTTATATGTAGCTGTTTTTAAGTTGAAGGCTCCTCAGATTTGGTTGGCAGGTGATCCAACATAGCATGTTAATCCACTATCGAGAGACATCCTACTTATGAAGGCAACTGCTTGGGTTTTTAAAGCTACTCGCATTTATAGAGAGGGTAACCAAGTAGCAGACTAACTAGCCTCAGCATCCATTAAAGTTTATCCTAGGAAAAGGGTGATCAAATCCCCAGCCCATCTGCCCAGAAATCATATAGGCCTTCTTTTCTTCGTTTTTGAGTCCAAGTCTTCCTTCTCTATTCCTCTATTGTACCAAAAAATAGCTAGAGCAACCATCTAGGCCACAGAGCGGAAAATGAGCTACTTGAGAACCTTAAATTGCATGTGCGGCTTTTGACATCATATGGAGGCCCAGCACGACCGGAACATTTTAGAGGCCACGTGAATCATCAGAACCAAAGCTAATGTTATGCCCAACTTTACACGGTAGATGCAGCGCTAACTAGGGCTGCAGCCTGCAAGCCATGACCTAACCTGCTCCCTACCCAAGCAGACCAAACCAAATTCGTATTTGAAAACCTGAAGTTTAGGTTAGGTTAACAAATTAGAGTGATCTAAACCCACTCGACCCAGCATGGCCCGTATATTTGGACCAAAAAAAAAAAAAAGAGCCAACGCTGATAAGACCCAATCCAAAAATTCAAATTCAGATCCTATAAATCTCCTTTTTTTTGCCCCCTCAAAATATCTTTTCAAATTTTATTCAATTTTCAACAAATGTATACTTAATTATTGATTATTATATTTTTACTAAAAAAATAACAACTAAATAGTTGGCTCAAACTGCAAACACAGCTCAACCCAATCTGGCATGAAATCGGAATGTTGCAGGTTATTTCCCATGAACCTAACTTAAACTGAACAGCCATTAAGTTGGACACATCCAAAATAAATGACCCGAAGATAAAAGGGGTAGGGGATCAGGGACAAGCATACCCCAAGCTGACCTTATCCATTTGCAGCCCTAATGATATCATTTTTCCACAGCGATGGGTACTGCTAGTCAAGGGGTATAACGTTTCAGTAAACATAAATCCGTGACATATTATAACAGTTCAACGAGAAAACAGAAGGCAGCAGCTCAGCTTTGGCCCCCCAAACTGAAGGCATATGAATATAAATCAACGCTCACTCTAAAGGCTGTCGTCAACAATAAATGAATTACGACATCATCTCCTATATATACGCAGTGAGGAAAGGAAAACACACTCTAAGACGAACGAATGCAAAGCCCCTGCTGTTTTCTACTTGGCCCACGCTACTGCATCAATCTCACCTTGAGCATTTCTATACAGCTCAAGCCTCTTTGCAAGGGCAGATCTTCGTTCCATAATTGCTGGGTCCTCATCCAACAATGACGACAACTGCTTGTTCTGCACATTTTTAAAGTTTTAAAACATCATCAGACACTCGTCCAGATATATTTAGTAAATAGAAATTACACCGTGCACAGCCCAACGGTCGCTTATTTAATGATGGTAGCTGGAAATTATTATGCAATTTATTCATAAATTTCAACAACATTAAACCAACCGATCATTATCCAAAAAAGAAGAGAAAATTTTGTTTGACCGCTTTTCAACAAGCATAAGCACAGCTGAAAACAATCACTGCTATAAGTTCCTTTGATCTTCCTATCTTGCTTTTGAATTAAGACAAAATGACTTAATAATAATTAGCATTTGCTTGGAATAATGGTTTGCAAGTCTCGTCAGCACCAATCCACTTTCACATAAAGCAGATATCCATTTTACTTATAATAAGAGAAACCACGATTTGATAGCATGGAGCATCACAACATGCTCATAGAAGACTCACTTAATTTCAATAAAACAGCAGACAACTAGCTTTCTAAGCTCTAGTTAAATTAGTTTTAGGAAACAACAATGACACTAGTGTCTTGAAGAAACATCCTGGTGCAAAATGATTTGGCTGGAAGAGGTCCTATGAATAGTGTCACCCCCAATTTCAATTAAACAGCAGACTAGCTTTCTAAGCTCTAGCTAAATTAGTTTTAGGAAACAACAATGAAACTAGTGCCTTGAAGAAACATCCTGGTGCAAGATGATTTGGCTGGAAGAGGTCCTATGAATAGTGTCACCCCCTCCCCTCAATGCATTTCTATGCAGGTCCCACGTTCTCATCCACTGTAAGAGCATGCAATTGTAATAGCATGAAATGAAAATTTTCTAGTAGTGTTTCCCACCTAATCATCTCCATTATACATTCATAAACATCCAGTATAGTTGGACATTTGCATGTGAACTCAAGCACTTCAAGTGAAATTACCTAACCACTTTGACAAAAGACAAAAGGAAAGAAAAACACTTAAAAGTGAAAAATTATATTTTAATAGAATCCAGTACTCCATATGATCGTCATTGATAGGACAGAGAAACAACTGACATACAGTATCCTCAGCTCAAAGACGCATGCACACCCATGGGATTCGATCCAACCCGCTAAACAGGAGGTGTTTCTCTACCAGCGGACCAAGCAACCGGACAGTACATGCATGCGTCACTCTTAAATTCTCCACTAATAATAAACCATAATCTCATCTAGCAATGGACCACATTGGAAAAGTACTTCCATATTATCAAGTCTACCGCAGGGTTAGATTAGATGTACAGCTGAATCAAAAAAAAAAAAAAAAAACCATAGAGAAAGTGTCCTTGCAAAAGATAGAAGTAGTTCCACGATTAAGGAATCTATGCATGATTTGTGGTATAGAAGGCAAATCCATCATGCAATATGAACATGAATGCTAAGATAACTGATCTAGCTTAATTTGAATGAGTCAGATAGAAGCACTATCTCAAATTACAATTGTATCTGAAAAAGTCAATGCAAAACACTTAAAATATCTAGTCTGATCCATAATGAAATTAACTTTGAAACAATGTTAGGTTACTTTTAATTAACAAGTAGACGACGAAAAATAAGAGCAGAATTAATTCAATCAACAGTTCAGTAAGCATAACTCAAATTACAATCTAGTTTTAAAAGAAATGTCATTCTATAAAAAAATTGTAGTTTGATCACCAAGGAAATTAACTTTCAAAATATATATTTTTAAAATTCACAAGCAGACAGCTATTAGTAAGAGCTCAAGCTTAAATAATCTAAAAGCTGAGTAAGAACAATCTCACCTCTTTCTTTCCCAACTCAGTAAAGAAATGATCAAGCAAGGAGCGTTTTGCCTCGCGTACTTGACAATAAACAATAGACTTTGGGATGGAGTTTCGCAAGCTTGCACAAACCATATTGACATATGCTAAAACAGTAGTTCCTGTTCATTAACGGATGAGTCAACTGTCAAATTATTGAGCATTTCCGTATACTTGTCAGATGAAACAATCAACTTTCTAAGCCACAAGAATCAGGGAGCGAAAAAAGGGACTAAATTAGACCCAGGAAGGTTTTAACCACATCATATTGACAGAATATGAGACACAGACAATCACCCCAGATGCAATTGGGGATGTTTGTTATTAAAGCATAGAAGGGCTCACACAAATCATTAGTTAAAGTAATTTACCTATTCGTCTGAGGTATGAATCATTGTATCTATCAAAAATGGAATGTGTTGGATTTCCCCCTTTCTCAATATCTTGAGGAAGTTTTCGGAAGAAATCTACAGTCAGATAACTGCATTCCATGTCAACTAGCTTCAGTGTTGCTTTCTTGCTTTCTTCTCTCATTCTGTCCAATGAATCAAAAGCCGCATTTCCAACCTCAACTCGAAGAGTGGGATACTGCTTCAGCTCCTGCAGAACAACAGGCAAAACAAAATCCTCTTACTGGTTATGAATTTAAATCTAAAATACTATGGAGGGCAAGAAATGAAGGCAAACAAGCAAAAATAGAAGACAATTCAAGTAATAAAATTTATAAGATTTTTTAAAAAATAGAAAAAATGGAACAAAACATCCATCATTCAACAATACGTCAAGCAGTGGCATCATTTTGACTGTCATAATTCCCAAACGATCTTTCCATTATCTTAGAGTACTTTATGGAAAAGTATTGTCAAGATATATATATTTTTAAAACGTATAACTCATTTCCATATTAGATGTGAAAAACAAAACAATCTAAGATTTTCTGTGTCTCTAAAAAATACCAAAAACAAATTAGTAAGGCAAATGCTGGAAGAAATATCTCATGGGTAATAAGGAAGATATCACTTAATATCCTTTCTTCTAGAGGAAGGGGATGGGTGAACATAGAAAAGGATGTTGCAGATAACATCAAGGACCTTGTGTATAAAGCAGCACCCAAGTAACATCTGACTCTGAATCCATCTTTTTGCATCCTGCAAGTCCAACAGCTTTTTGGAATCTAGACCCCACACTATCCTTACTTCGCACTACAATCATAACCAATTCATAGACTTTCTTTTTGTTAAAATTAGAAAATACTAGCAAATCATCTTCTCAAAAGAAAGATCCGATCACCAAATAAGACACAGGAGTAATAACCTGGTTCCCGTACCATTTGCGATCCCTCCTAAGTAACCTGTCTGTCTCACTACTTCAGCCAACAAACCTCTAAGATCAAATTTTGACCCATCAAAGTTTCACGAGGCTTTTTGACAGACTTTCAAGTAGATACTCATTCCGATTGAAGAATCTTCCACACCTGAAAGACCAGTTGGCAGTAGACTTGCTCAAACCTGGGCAGCCCGCCCGGCCTACTTGAGCCCGACGTGTATTGGACAGGCATGGGCCTGGTTTTTCAGCCCAGCGGGCCAAACCAGGCTAGAAATTTGAGCATGTCCTTTAAACAAGCTGGGGTCGGATTTGCATTGACCCAACCCAAGTCTGGTTATTTAAATTAATATATATATTATTATTATTATTATATATATATATATATATGTGTGTGTGTGATATTACATCCCTAACCTAACCTTAAAATTTCTAATCCCGTCGCCTCCTCGCCACACCGCACCTCACTGCGTCGTTCGCTCCCCCTCTCGCTGTCATCGCTCTCCCTCTCCCTGAAGCAACGAGGCATCCACCAAAGCACAAACCATGCTCCCATCCTGATGCCTTCCACCTTCATGGCCCTCGCCGAACATGCTCAACTCTGCCTCACCTGCGCCAAGCACCTCACCAACGACGATGGGGGCCCCACCTTCATCTTCCTCACTGACTACCGTGCTTGCCTCAACCTGCCCCTCGACAAGGCAGTGGACATCCACAACTTTGCTGCTGCCGTGCTGTCCTCGTCTGCTCAACCTCTAGCCATTGCCGCATCGTCCCCTCCCTCTCTAGCTGCCGCCACGATCCAAAAAGCCTGAGGACCAGCCTAACGCCCGAAGCTACCGGGCTCGGGCCTGGGAAGTAAGCCTGAAGCCTAGGCCAGGCTTGGCTCGAGCCTGGCTAATTTTGGTTATGTATAGGGCTGAGCCCAGTCCGAACCCAACCCGGGCCGTCCGATAAGTAGGTCTAGTTGGCAAGTAGGTACCCACCCTCTTGGCTAGACAATTATAAGCTCATGCAGCCTATTTGTCTTCAACTAATAAACATTTACACACCACTGAGCTAAAGGGATAAGAAAAGAATTTTATAATTTAATATTAGAGAGACTGCCTTCATGGAGTAATCATGGTAATGTTGATATGATCAGATAAACTATTTGGGAATTGCCTCTTTTGAAAGTGACATAGAAGTGTCTTTTCAGTGATAATGCCCTTCCGGTAATTGTTAATGCCATTGAAACATTCCTCCTTCACTATAAGACCTACGTAGAATGCTTTACAGAAGAACTCTGGGGACAAAGACTACGTGGCAGCATATGAAAGCAAATAATTGACAAAGCAATAGCAGAAAATATTCTGATAGCTGAGCATGGAGATATGCCTACCAGAGTCTCCTTGATAGCCTTGTGGACGAGCTCCTTCAATATAGCATGAACCTGGATACATGCGATAAATAAATTTACTTTCATTGCAGTGACAAATTTAAAATAATGATCGATTAACAAAGTCGAGAACATATCCACTCCAAAGATTAATATGAAGCGAGAACACTAAATACAGCTTCACATAACAAACATCTCAGGATAATTGAGTTTTCAACAAAAAAATAATAACAGACCACGTAGGATAATTAGAACATGAGACTGAATTGATTTTATCCATCAAAGAAATAATGATGGCTCCCACAGGACAATTAAAAATTTTGGTTGCCTACATGTATTTCATGAGTCTATCTGCTCTCATGTTCATTTTGGATTTTGCATTTTCAATATCTGTCCTGTATTGCTTTTCATTTACCATTTCCCAAGTTTGAAAATTTGGTTTTACTCTTGGTCATATATTGCTTTTGTTTTTCACTAAAGCGGCACTGGATTAGAGTTCCTCTTTTCACACGTGTTTTTTTTTTTCACTAGTAATTTTTTGCACTTGTTTGCCAAATTGACATTTCCTTGTCTCAACTTACCATTTTTCCATCAAAAAAGCTTCTACTTACCATTCAATAAACTTCCAAAGCGTTTAGATATGACAATAATTTCCCTTAGCATTTTTAACATTAAAAGCAACAGATGGAAGTGGAGTTTTAGGGTACTTTATTTGGGGGGATATAAGGGAATAGAAAAGCACAAGCGAGTAATCCATAAGAGACATCAGACCTTCATTAAGCCACATCTAATAATTACTAGCAGAAGTGTATTAAAAATATAAGCAATGAGTCACTGGTTTGAATGTCTAGGCCGTTCAAACAAATATCTAGGTCGACACAACTTGAAGATCTACACACCGCTGAAAGAGTATGACCAGAGGATGAACAGGGAAAAAAATCCCAAATACAAAGAAGCAAAGAGGGTTGGCACAAAGACATGAACCATTGAACTTCAACATTACAAAGGTGTTGAACAAAGATGTAAGATTAAGTTTTTACCGCATCCACAGATGCCTCAGCAGGACCTCTGATACAGACCAGGGAAGATTCAATAAGACGTCGGTATCCTTGCTCAGGAGCTATCAAGTGAGGTTGGTATCCATCAGCCTCAGTGATAAGTTTTCTTACATTCTCCATAGATAGTTGCTTGTCAAATTGTAACCTCTTCAGAGCTGCAGGGAGTTGATTGTCAAAAACATTGTAGATCTTTTCACCACCCGGGCGCCTGTGGAATTCGTTGATATATTCAACAAAAGTAAACTAATGAAAATTGACATGTTATGCTGATAAAATGAGAGAAAACAAACAGCAAACAGGCTGAACAATTGAAATGTGGATTCCATATTGATCTTTCAGTCTAGCAGATGGAAATTTATAAGGAAAATGCAAGTTCAACATCCAAAAGATCAATGAAACATAAACAGAAACGACACTAATTTTTGTATTTGAAAATGGACTTCAATGGCCAGGAATCGGAAACCTCTCAGACTAGTGAAGGATTATGAAATATCTGATGACACAAATTAATCAGAATCTAACCATTTCCAGAGTCCTGTAATTCAGGTTTTATATCTGAAATAGGCTTTGCAGTAGTCTGCTTGTATGCACAAGTGCAAACTTTAAATCAGCGCATCACACAGAACATAAAGGTGACTGACATAGGCACAGGACAGGCATGCAATCTGTATGTCCATGAGAAGAACTGAAGGACATGATAATTTCTTCAAGACTCTATATTAAGCTAAGGGTAGATTATCAGATTAGAAGCATCTATCATAGACTTATGTTATGCTAAACTTTACAAACACTCCAATTAATAATGATGATCAGCATGTAAATATATTTTCTTATGTAAATAGCCTGTGCTGCTCCTGTTCAAGTTCTAGCTTGTACTGTGCCTCCATATACTTCAAAGAAGACATTGTTACCATGATCTATGTAACAGATACTACTAGCTTGTCAGAGATTTAGCTTATCCTGAGGTGTACTTTTGTCACATATAAAGAGTGTATACATGTTGTGTTTGTATCCACATGCCCTGCAAAACGAAAGATGGAATACATGGTAGCTGTACATTCTCCTGTAACCTTTTCAACCAAGGCCTGCAAAACTGGTACTGGGAACTATACTAGTATATTACCAGCTCAGTATGGTGTGGTATGATATGCACCCATACCAATACAAGCTTCCAACGCTTTATACCTCACTTAGCGATGGTCGACCAAAGCCAGGCAGTATGGGGTGGTTCTGCTCGATACTATTTGGCTCATATACTGAACTAAACCTGGGAACCATCGTGGTTCTGCAGCAATATAGTATGGTATGCCTAATACGTGTTGTTCAGGCCAGTTCAGCAGACCACGTTTTCAACACTTGCCCCTCACATTGTAGAGTACTCTGGAGCAATTTATTAGCATCTGAAGCTTTGACTGCTAACCATGGCAACCTACCCATATGAGAACTATGCAAACAAACATCAATAAGTTTCTTCAACAATGTACTCTGCCATACTGTTGCTGAAATCCAGCAATCTGATTGCTTGCAGTAGCTAAAACATGTTTAGGATGATAAACTCTCTGGGTTTTGGATAGTCAAATATTGGGATAACAGATCTTTGATCCCCTTTGACTACTAGATCCAAAGTAGAATGGTTTCTCAACTTTTAATCTGCAAGAGCTAATGCTTAATGTCTCGCCATTGTATTTTAAAATCTCACTAACAAGACACTGTTGATCAACCAGGAATTTTGAAGCTTTAACCACCAGAAGTAATAACTAACACCAAGCTCTGAAAAAGGAATGCTACAGTAATAACTAATTCACTGAAAATAGACCTTATCCAACTTCAACCGCAAAAAAGGCATGCATACAACAAAACAATAAATCGAGAAACAGGTCAACGAAACAATAAATCAGGAAACAGGTCATAAAAATGAACATGAGAGAGAGAGAGAGAGATGATGTCTTAGAAGAAGAAAAAGAAATAGGCTTAAGATTCGTACACGCCATCAAGGTGCTCTTTGTATATTCCATCAAAAATACGACATATCTCCATAATTGAGTACAGTTTCCCCTACACATAAGTGCAAACAATCATAATCATATTTTGTAAAATACAAACATATGCTAAAAGAGATACGGTCATATAAGCAGCAGCCATAGAATATCCCGGATGCATCTTGAAACATATTTATAGCAGACCATCCACAGTTCTGTGGACATCAATAGAATTGGATTACGAGAAGAAAATGAAAGCAATATTGTTTACCTAGTTCCTGAAAATGACCATATGATTTAATTCAGAAAGTAAAACGAACTTCTTAAGAATACAGGTATGGGACAAGTAGCACGTATACATACTGATAATGAAGTTTCTGAGTTTTGGCCAATTCATAGCTAATTCAATACCAACTAACCAGATGATTTTGCCAAATTAACAGGATAGCTCAACAGTCAAAGACTATTTTTGGCAATACTAGTGGCATTGGATTGCATTACTTCAAAATATTCCAACAACAGTCAGTGCATCACCAATTTCAGATGGCACCTCGATCAAGCAAATGAAGTCTCAAGTTGCAGTCACAGACAAAATATGCAGTAACCGGAGAAGAAACTATGTTTGAAACGATGAGTGAGACATTTTTGTCCCAAAGAATCAGTCAATGTACCAAAAAAAATCACTTTCCACTATACATTGCAGTGCAGCAATAGAAACAAATACTGAACCCCATTAAAGTATAAGTACGGAGTCTTACCCCAGCATCAGTAGCAATGGGTTTCCCAAGACGCTTGAGTTCAGCTTCGAGTTCAGCAATAGTTTTACTTATAAGAGACTGGATGCCTGGGATTCGAGACTTGATCACTTGTTCCAAATGCTGCAAAAAGGCATAGCCATATGTAAATCTTTATTGCATGCTGCAACTATCATCTAAAGCCAAAATGCACCTGTACCATCCTTGTCTGTCTCAAAACAAACCAAACAAAAGAGTGGCAGAAAATATAAAAGCTGCCATGCCTTTGAAAGCATCTTCCCTAGATGCTCTGAACCCATTCTATGAGCAAGATGCTTGTACTCTGGAGTATTTGCAAAATACTCTCTTTCTCTACGCCTAGCAGCAATCATGTCCACACTCTTGTTAATGTCAGCCTGTGAGCGATTAACAACACCAACCCATGGGAACTGTAGCTTGTACGATTTTCCTTCCAATATCTATAACACCGAACACATGGTCCATAAGTTGTTTTAACAGTGATAAATGCACAGATATTCATAAGCTAAAATGAGCCTAGCTAGACTACAAGTTTGAAAACAAATACAAAGCAACATATGAAAAATATACAAGTATTCATTTGTAGCATGAATTTGTAATTAATTGAAGTGACAAATGAACTTAGATAACATGTAGCTCATAAGTGTTTTCACAAGATAGAAAAAGCTGAAGATGAGAACTGAACATGAATAAGCCGAAGTTGATACTATGCATGTTTAAAAATTTCAAAAGAAAACACAAAGCAGTATAAAACAGGCACCTATATCACTTGTCTGAAGCATGAAGTTGTATCTAATTGAAATCACAGAGGAATTACATTGAAGGATCAACTTGTATGTAACAAATACGTACTAAGTATTTAATTGAATTTTGTAAGAAACAAATGTATTTGAAACTCAAATCAGCAAAGACATGCACACACGTGCGCGCGCGCGTGCACACAGATAGAGAGAGAGAGAGAGAGAGAGTTAACTGCAATACCAAGGGTAAAAGACAGAAGAAAGATCACAGCAAGATACAATGGACACTAAATTAAAATAACTGACTTCCAAGAAGTAACTAAAAAAAGAATCTCAACAAACAGTTACAGGAAAGCACAACAGGACCTAATCCAAATAATCAGATTTAAGAAAGCCTGCAAAAATTGGTCGGTAAAACAGCAAAATACTAGGACCAGATTACCTGCATCTATCTAAAAAGCGTTACTAGCAGAAACCATAAAACTTGAGCAATCAAGATCCAATAAAAATACAACAGAAAAGCAAACTGGATATTATAAAAAAAACAATTAGGTAAAACGCTAAACATTGAAAAGAAAAAGATCTAAGCAAGCACACAAACAAAATACGTTGAAAAATTGAATATTAAATATTAAAGATAGAAAGATCAAGTAGAACATTCCAATGTTCAATAACTGAATAATAAAAGGCAAATGCCATTATAATTATTTAATTAAGGGGAAAAGTCCAGAACATTTCTAACTCAAAATTTGATAACCTCAAAGAAGGCCAGCTACACCAAAATATTTGATGCCATGCTGCCACAAAATTTCCAGGAAAAGGGATAACAAATAATCACATTTACAAAAAAAAAAATGAGTGTTGCAAAAAATAGATGCATTCTAAGAATCAAAAGCCTTTTAATATAATTGATGGTACTATGCTCTAAGAAAAAGGGAATCAACTCACATCAACAGCATCGGTGCCCTTGTCCATTAGATCAATCTTAGTCAGGACACCAAATGTCCTCTCTCCTGAAATGAAAAATATTTGAAGAATTGAACATCATTTGGATGACCACTAGTTCTTTAAGATGAGCTTCATATAGAATGAGCATCACTGATTTACAATAACATGTGTCATTCATATTACTTGTTTGACATTGACCTCCATGGTCTCAGTAGTAAAGCCAGTGACATTTTGAACTTATATTATTACATTAGAAAAGTTTTAGTTGCAGAAAAGCATGTCCATCTTCTTAAAATGTAGGAAGACTGGCAAATGAGAGAATCAGGGGTGAGCAACCTGTATATCATCTTGACAAAGCTTCACTTGATTAGTAAATGAGCCAAGCTTGAGCTTCAATCCTAAACTCAACATACAAATGAGCAAGCTTGAGATTTACCCATCTTGCTCATCTTTTCCTCATTTATCTTTGCTAACTTCACTTAATTTTTTCGAAATAAAAAATGCCCCCCCCCCCCTCCAGGGCCCCTGTTTCGAGCAAAACAGGGGAACCCAAGGTGGAGCCTCTCCTCCGCCCCTCCGCGCAGCTCCCCGGCCCTCTGCCAGCCTGCTTCTCCCTCCCTTCCTCTCTCTCTCTCTCTCCCTCTCCCTCCCTTCCCCTCTCTGTCTCTCTTCCTCTCTCCATTCTCTCTCCCCTGTCCTCTCTGATGTATGCATCACTACGAGCCCGGCACGGAACTGCACAAGGGCATGCCAAGTCGTGGCACCAGGCAACTGATCCAAGCCCCAGTACCGGCACAGCAATTATTGGATTCAAGTCTTGTTTTGTCACAATGTTTCTAGGCAGCATGCCTCAGCACAAAAGAACCATGCTAGTTCTATATATGATTAAAAGTGAGCGTCATGACCGGCTTGTCAATGGCAATTAGCATATAATATTTTTAACACCTCTGCTATTAGAGCAAGAGACCGCCCAATGAGCTTTCGCTAGAAAGAAACATACTTTCATCAAACATCCTACTCCTGATTTCTAAATCCCTTAACACAATGCCAACAAACTACCCTTGATACATAGATATTGACTTAAAGTTGACATATGACTATGCAGTACTGCACAGTTTTAGTGTACACCAGTACGCTATGTCCTTATTAGTCTTACTTAAAAAATAAGGGAACGAAAAGGCTTCAGTTAGTTTCCTATATTCGAGAAATTTCTAACAACAGTGTGTGGAAGGGGCCAAGTATATTTCCTCCTGTTATGAAGATAATTTATCATATATAATGTAGGAACATGGACAATTCAGATGGAGTCTTTCTTTTCAAACCATCAGTCTCTATAAATATACTCTTTCTTTTCAGATAATACTTTTGAAAGCAACACCAGAACTAAAATTGCATTTATCCACTCATGACAGAAAATTTACAGCAAAATACGTAATTCCAACATTTCATTGGTCAATGAAATCACAACCATCTATCACGTATTCATTTCTCCTTAATCAGTCCACAGTGTGTACCAAGCCAATGGCATAATCCTAATCATTTTTTTGGTTGATACTTTCATAGCCATCTGTGAAATGCCCTTGACCTATCACTTGACCTACACACATGTATGACATATGACATGATCCTAACCATCATCTTGATTAAATCAAATATATCATGCATCATGCATCTATAGTACACACCAAAAATATGATGGAAAAAACACCGATCCCAAACAATTCACTGTTAGATGGGATCACAGGGAACAATCAGCCGAGGGCTAGTCTAGGTTAATCTTCCCTTACAAAGTCAGAGATAGAAGCTATCTTTTGGTTAATAAACATCTGATCTACCAATACAGCAGATAACTAAGTCTCATTACCCCAACTATTAGTCCTTATCTAACTCATAAGAGTTGGTTCAAAAGTTCCCTCTTTGCCTTTTAACACCACACCATCCCATTCTTTATGGGAAGCAGTTTGCCTTATCACTGGTGGCAAATGCAACTGCACATGGACAGTCATGCGGGGCCGTGCATGATGCAGCACACCTCATTTTTCTCGCTCATCTGCAAGCTATAAGGGGTGCACATCGTGTGCACAGGGCCAGGCATCACCATCCACATGGGGTTTGCGCTCAGCACTGGTGGTGAGGTAAACACGGATCCATTCTTTCTTTATGACTAAAAATAAAAAAATAAAAATCTATGAAATTTTATTATATTTAAATCATTAAATGACTGTTTTTTAATATTACACCCTGATTGCAAAAGGACATCTTGACAACTAAAAATTAATGCCAAAAAACTAAGTTGAAATACATGAATCTATCATGTGAGCATCCTTTCATGCATTCAGCACAATTACGAAAACATACCTTTAGGATCTACCTCACGGGAGATTTTAATTGCATCAGAAGTAGCAAGATCCTGATTGGCTGGGGAAATTGCCAGAATTATAGAATTAGGCTGCAAGTCAAATTTACAATGTCAGATTCACTTTGGATCCTCATTCATTAATTCATGTAAAGTTCATATGCACAGCGCCACCAACAACAAGAGATCCACCATAGTGCATAAAAGCTAAAACAATATACAGAGTAAACTAAAATAGAATGCCTATAGACCAAAGACACACCAAAATGAATATTTAATGCACCGAGTAAAATGATCATACCAGAAATGAAAGAGGATTTATAAATGTTGCAAGCACAAGGTGAGATATCACATACATGCTAATGAATTGCATGCATTAAATTCATGTTTTGACAAATAGCCATATGAGAAGGACAAGACATATACAGGTGTTCAACATGTGTATCTGATGATTATACAATAAAATCTAAATTTGAGTGATGCCATGCAAGTTGATCAACATCACATATGTGGAAAGCATATTCTTGATGAAAATTACCTTTTCAATATATGAGCGAACCATGTTCTCAATATCAGCCACAACGCTGTCAGGCTGACCCTCTAAAAAGTAATGATAAATTTATTAGCATTCCGGAAAATACAATCTGAGACAAAAGGAAATGTTAGAAATAGGAATGGCAGGTGACTTACCAACAGCTACCTTTGTAAGTCCAGGAAGATCAATAAGCGTCAAGTTTACAACTGTCAGAGTTGAAATTTTTAGTGTTAGAGAAGCCAAAAATTGAATTCTAAATTCAGAGATGAAAGGTATTATTTAGTTATTGCCGACAAAAAGATACATATAAAAAGTGTGAGAACCTACAGGATAGCCATACTATTATATCACACATAAACTACAAATTTGGCACAACTTATATTATGTCCCCAGTTCATTTCATCTCCTTGAATAAGCATGCAAGAAATGGCATAAAAATGGACAAAGTCTACAAGAACTTCAACCTGATAAGTAGATTACATAAATATAACTGTCTACTAGTTGCAAGACTACCAAAGGCGAAAAAAAATCATGAGTAATAAAATTGTCAGATAGAATAATGATCTTTATTTCCAAGACAAATAACAAGACTTTACCCCAACAACTTGGTTTCAGATTAGTAATCCTCCAACCTAGATTCATATTAAGGGATACCTCTTTTGCCATTAAAAACACTTCCAAATCTTCATTTTAATTATCTGATACAATAATGGACTCTTCCATGCTCATATGACTGAACATGCCAAACAGCACATTATAGGATTCTTCTGTCTTCACTGCCACATCAAAAATCCTGGCTGAAGCCCAGCCCTAGTGTATATAGCCTGTCACCAGATTGTCAAACTGATGCCCGCAAAAGCAAAACTAGCATAAAAGAGCAATAATACAAATTCGACAAGTACTCCCATTCCAAGATTGTGGTTTAGACAATGGAATGCATCTATGAACCTCTTCTGCTCCTCATCTAACAATTTCCGAGTTGAGCTGACAAAGATGCCACTTTCATCTTCTACAATCAAATTTACCGCTTCTTGGGACAAATGTAACTTTGCACAGTTGATTTACGTCTTGACATGTCTTTGCAGCCCTCGCCCGCTTAACTAAGAAACAGCTACGTTTCACATCACTAGTGTCAAAACTATATAATTTTGGAAGGATAGATGGTTAGGACAGTATATCATGCATGTTGCCAAAAGTTGCCTTAGACCTATTTGGAACCAATTCACAGAAAGATGGATGGTCGAAGCAATAAGACATCCCAAGTGTTCATGGTTTATAATATTGATCCACTCTGCAAACTCCATATAAACAAAATAAAGCTTAAATCAAGGTTTGGGTTCCAAAGTTCGGTATAGGTGGTGCCATAGAACAGCTCAATGTTCTATAACATCTAAGATCTCCATAGAGATAACAAAATTTCAAAGCAACAATCACAAAAAAGAGGTAACTCAATTCATTTTATATACAACCACGTATATGCATGTATATGTCCTATATATGAAACAGCAGTTCTACTTCTTTGCATGATCTTTCAACATTTCAAAGTACTAATTTGAAAAAAAAATGGAAAAGTATCTAAGCGAACAGCCTCAATGTCTCTCACCACTAGGAGAGTATATACTCAAATGAATTGGAACAGGAGAAATTTGCTTGGTGCGACCAGTCTCTCTGTCAGTTTCATCTTGGATCTCCTTCCTCACAGCACCTGCAAGAACATGACCAGGATTTGCAGGTATCACAATATCAGAATTCTGTTAACCAAGTAATAGAAAAGAAAACGAAATACACTCAAAAAAATTCTTTGAAAGACATTGAACATGAAAAATAATCCACTGGAATAGCATACAAAAAAAAATGATGAAAGGAAATAGTCTCATCTAGATGGTTTTCCACCTATCTCTATTAATGCAAGAACCCTTCAAGGCCAATAATGTTTGCCAGTAAAGATTAACAAACTCTAGATATACTGAAGATATTAAATCTATGAGCACCAAAAAGCGGAGAATTTGGCATTACTTCAACAAAAAAACTCTTCATTTCTTAGTTGAACATAGTGATATCCTTTCTTAGATGTTCTTGTATGCTTCTATTAAGAAGAAGATTCACACACTTAAGTCCATGTGCTTTCTGCTAATGTAGAACTTAAAAGAGAGAAACAATATTCTTCTATCAGCCAGATAAAATTACCAAAATCTGTGAATCTCCTTCTCGGAAGGTGCATAAACTCTGCATACTCTCTCCCTTCATCGATCCTATGAAGCTGCAACACAAGTGGACGTCGTGTAACAATACCTGTGAAATTTCATCGATACAGCTTTGTCAATACTTGAACAATAGCTAAACACAAATGCATTAAACATACAGTTCATGAAATAAAATGAGGGGGCCCATAAATTACCTGAACCTCGTGGCAGGAAGTCCTTTCCAACTATGCTTTCCAACACTGAGGATTTACCTGAGCTCTACAGAACATTTCAGAGCAACATTCATGAAACCAGATATACTATAATAGCATATTTTTTGTTTACTTCTAAAGTACCAATGAAGCACTATAATAAACGATGAGGGGGTAATATTATGAATTTAAAATATTGTTAACTCTGAATCTTAGAATATTACAATTAAGGGGAGGGGGAAGGGCAAGAGTCGGGTTTCATGGTTTTGTTGAAGTATATAACAAACATTGGAAGAAAAGATCGATTGAGTCAAATAATTATCTTCGGGGATTTCTGAAGCAACTATTGCCATGAGTATCTGATGCAGAAGTATCAAAATACAATGTCAATGTAGATGGATATACTACCACTCTGATATTACAAATCACTTGAAAAACTGCTTTTGTTGTCCGTAAGAAATAAAGTGAATTTGCATATTTAAGTGAACTTGTGGAAAGAGGGAAATTGTACAGATGGTTGTGCACGCCTAAGTCAAAAGTTTTGATGTTCATGTGTTAGATCCGCTTTTCCTTATGTTAGTTTTTTATTTGCACAGGGCAGATATAAACGTCACTGAAGGGAATCAAGAATGACAATCAAGGGAGTCATTCAAAGCTAAAGAAACAAGTGGATTATGGGAATCTTGAAGAAAATTAGAAGAATAAATTGTAACAAACTCCTCCATGCTAAGGAGACAATTCTAGCATCATCAAATGAAATAAGAAAGTATGGCTAACAGTGGAAAGATTCGAAATAGCTGTGGCCTGAGTATGACCTGAACACAGAGGGCACTATAGCTCCCAAAGAAGTACAACATAACTTAAATCAGAATAACTGTCATATAAGTTCAGAATATTTCAAATATTACCATGTAAGGGGGAAGAAACGAAAATCGCATCATATAAGAAAAGCAAAGAAAAGTAACACAAGAAGAAACCAATAAAATGTTTCAGATCAAAAAGCAAGAAGTAACAATAAATCAGTTATGGCCCAAAACCCCACATGGAAATTAGATGAGAACAGCAATAGCGGGAGAAATAAGGAAGCTCTTCAGCATATTGACAATGATTTAAATAGATCCAATTAGAACGATAAAGGTGACATCTTTACGCTTCAAGTTGAAGAAATATAAGCGAAACAAGAAAGACCTCTCATCTACAGCCCAAAAACCAAAGATCAAACCAAGAAACCCCCAAGATCCGCAGTGATTCCGCAAGAAATCACCAAGATCTCACCAAACCAAGCAAATACACATCACCTATGCATCAAGATCTAGAAACCCACACCTGTCCTCCGACGACGGCGATAGCCGGCAGCGAATCCCAGAGCGTCGGAAGAGCGCTTTCCTCCCCGTGGTCTCCAAGGGCAGTGCATGCCCTCTGTAGCTTATTTACCAAAGAAATCAAATTCTCCATCTCCCCTCTCGCCCTCTCTCCACGTAACCGCTAGAAAAGCAAATCAAAGCCACACCAATAAGATAAAGATCCCTCAGATCCCGATCGGATTCGAGCGAATGGATCGAAATCGCAGCGGAGAGATCGAAGGAAGAAGAAGAAAAAGAAGAAGAAGGGGAGATCGAAGCTGCCGGCCTTCTCAGGGGGGAAAGAGAAAGGGGGGGTTAGTGCGTGTGGAACGATAGTAGTAGAAAGAAGCGAAGGCGATTGGCGAGAGAACCGCGTCCCGTGGGGGATGGTTTTCAAGTTTCTTTGACATGCTTGGGGGTCGGGGGTAGTACGTGCCGCGGTAGATCGCATTGGCGGTGGGGATGGGACGATCGGGGCCGTCCGATAAAGCGGTCTCTTGGTTTCTTTCCCCATTTGGGGACGGTGGGCCGTCAAATTTATTTTTGTCTCGTTTCGCTATCGCGCGCCAGCTTTAATCATGCGGTCGGTCTGGCCTGACACGTTGAGAAATTAGCGTCGCAATTCCGCACCTGGATACTTGCCGAGCTACATGTAAACTTTTATCAGCCGTTTGATTGGCATCGATCCCTGGGGTTTCACTTGGCGTCTCTCGGAGATCTCACGCTAGCTTTGATTTTTCTTTTCCTTTTTTCAAAAGCCTTTCGCGGTTGAGTTGATTGGTGGAAGCTGTGTGTAGCCTACTTGTCTATTTGTAGATCTCACGCTAATTTGTAGTTATTTCTGTAATTTTGTAAGCAAGGTGAAGTTTAAGGGTTGGCAACTCCCTTATCCTGTTCACCAATTGAAAGTAATCAAAAGGTTAAAATACTGTAAATTCGAAAAAGCGAGATGTAGATTGTCTTGTTAGCAACTTTCTTTTTTAAGATCCCGTTCTTAAATTCATAGGATCTTTGCAGTCAAAGTTTTTGTAGTTCTTGTAATTCTTTAATTTATCTGGATGAGCAGAATCTTCAAGTGGAATGATCTGAGTTTGATTGTCACAGCGAAAGTCAAAGAACATATATTGTAGATGAGGAATTATAATAGTTACTTTTCAAAATAAAAAATAAAAATAAGGAAATCGAACCTTTTTTCTTGAATCGGACTTCATATTTTTTTTTATTTTTAAGAGATCGGCTCTATGGCCGCTTTTCCTTAAACTTCAGCCCGCTTTAAGCTCTCTTCTAGGGAATTTGTTTGAAATAGAAAAAAGGAAACCGGTACCAAAAAAGGCCTTAGTTTTTATAATTCTTATGTTAATCATGGATGAGGATCCTACACTCCCCAAGAAGCGTTACAAGAAAAAATAAACCTCGCGTTTTGCACATCACATCATGAATGCCTCCCAAAGATGGCCCACCTGGATTAGCTTCGAAATCCCAAAAATATTGACATGATTTGAACCGATATTGAATTCAAGTACAAGCATACAAGCCTTGACGAGAATATTCTGCATCACTTCTTTGAGCGCAGGTGCTCCTGGAACATCAGCGGATGAATTGGAACCCTCCTGAATGATCTCAAGTTGGGGATGAGGGGCGGTCATTTCTTTTCTCTAAGATGCGCGCTTTCAGAACGGAAGAGATGTTATTTGATCACGCCAAGGAGCTTTATTAGCTGGGACGGCAGGAAATGCTTGGAATTTTTTCAGGTGACGCGGCTGTGGGTGTCGATGTCGCTATTCATGTGAGCTGGGATTCGCTGTAGGTGCAAAAGGTATCGCCGTGCATGCTACTTCCCCTTCATGGTTGGAGCTTGCGTGCTCCGAGATGCGCCAGATTGTGCCTGGTTGAGTCAGGCCCGAGCCTCCCTTGGGAAGTAACTAGAGATGGGCATCGGGCCGGATCGGACCGGGTCGGACCGGGCCGAGCCAGAAGTAACTAAAGATGGGCATCGGGCCGGGCCGGAGACATCGGACCATGTCGGGCCCAGCCCGGCCCAAGCCCCCCGGGCCACAGACCAAACGGATCGTGCCTGGCCCGGCCTGTTACTAAACGGGCCGTACCTGGCACGGCCCGCTTAACTTAAAGGCTAAGCTCGGCACGGCCCTAGGCTCGTGGGGTGGCGGGCCATGCCGGGCCCGGGACGGGCCGTGCCTATCCAAAAAAAAATAGCCGTTATGGGTGGCCCATAACGGCTATTTTTTTGGCCCATAACGACTATTTGTGGCTTTCTACCCATTTTGCCCCTCCCAATAGCCATAAAACGGCTAATTTGAGGGATATTTTGGGGGAAAAAATTGGAGTCCTATAAATACCCCTTTCCTCCCTCATTCTCACCACACCAAACCAACTCTTCTCTCCTTCTCTACTACTACTATTTCTCTCTTCTAGCAATATTTTGCATGTGCTCTAGCCTTCTAGCAATTTAATTTTTAGTTTGCATTTAGCAAGTGTTCAAGTGCTATACAAGAAAAGGTTCTTGTTGAGAAGTTAGAAGTACAAAAGAAAGAGAAGATCGCTCCTTGTTGAGAGCACAAGAGGAGGTTCTTCATCTTTAAGTAGTGAACTAGAATTTTATTTACGAAATGATCTTCAGTCTGCATATGATGAAAATCAAATAGAGAGTCTAGATGTATTATCTTGGTGGAAGAGTGTTAAAAATCAATATCCTGTTATGTCTGCAATTGCACACAATATTTTAGCTGCGCCAATGTCCACAGTAGCATCGGAATCCACTTTTAGTGCAGGTCGGCGTGTTCTTGATGAAAAAAGAAGTAGGATGACTGGCGAAACGGTTGAGATGCTTCTCTGCTTCAAAGATTGGTTGGATGCTGAGGCGAGACTTCAAGATAAAGGTGGACATGATACAACATACTCTGATGATGATGATACAAACACTACAGAATAGTGGATACTTATGATTAGTAAGATTTTGATCATTTATTTTTATTTCTTAATTTTTTATAATTGTACATTTTTATTTTTTTAATTGTTAAAGTGAGTCATCTATATTTTTTCTCCTTTCTTATTGTATTTTGGAGACTGGAGGTCAGACCAAACCCCCCTTCATGTACCATTTTGATTACAATTAATAAACTGGTAGGGGTCTATACCAAACCCCCCACCATTAAGATGGCTTTATATTAATAAATTCTTAGTTTCCAATATTTTTTAATTTATTAAAAAAAATTATAAATAAAAAATTTTATTCCCATTTATTTTAAGGGGGATGAGCCGTGCCTGGCCTGGCCCAAGCCCTTGTGGGTTGTGCCGGGCCCGGTTCAGGCCCTTATGGGCCGTTCCGGGCTGGCCCGCGGGTCGTGCCATGCTTGGCCCACGAATCGTGCCAGCCCAGGCCCTTATGAGCCGTGCCAGGCTCGGTCCGCGGGTCAGAAATTCTTAACCCAACCTAGCCCCCTTTTATGAGCCGTGCCTGGCAGCGGCCCGTTACTGTGGCAAACGGGTCGTACTTGGCACAGCCCGCTTCGTGCCGGGCTATGGGCGGCCCAACCCAATGCCCACCTCTATAAGTAACCCAGGCCCAGCCCAAGCCCAGTCTGAGGTCTAAGTGTCTAACCACAAGTTGACCCAAAGTCAAAACGAATTGACCAATAAGGGCGGTGAAAGAGAGGTCAAGCTTTGACGAAGCCCAAGCTTAGCATGGTGGAGCTCAAGTCCAATGGAGGGCAAGATCAAAGAAGGGCGGCGAAAGAGAGGTCATCATAAAGAGGACAAGGATGGGTGGGAGGAGAGAGAAGAGATGTAGGGCATAGATGGGGTGTGGGGCGTGGTGCGTGGGGCGTGGGTAGAGAGAGAGGCGGAATGGCAAGTAGGGGTGGTAAAATTAACCCAACCTGAAAAAGATAACTTAACACAATTATGTTCAAGCTGACTCAAGTTGGGTTTAGGTCAAAGATTTGACCCAACTCAGATTGTCGTTTTTTTCGTACAATGGTATGGTGTACATAGGGATACAATTTTATTTATATTGAAATAGTTTAAGTTTAGTTGGTTCATAATTTTGGATAAAAAATTTTGAATAATTAATTTATTTTATATTAGTTGTTTAGATTATTTTAAAAATAAACAAATAATAATTGTAAATATTGGATTTTATATGTCATCATAGGTTTATTAGGGAACGAGTCTTACAAAATAGAATAGTTTAGGGTTAAATGAATGATCTAAAATATCCTATGAGTGGCTCTAGTTTTGCATATTGCCGTTTTTACTTGACTTTATCCAAACCAAACTTGACCCCTTATCACCTCCAAGGTATGGGGGTGGAGAGAGAGTGAGAGAGACAGAAGGGGGCAATCAAGAGATGCGAGTGGATACGAGGGTGGGGGAGGGTGGGGGCCGTGGGGCAACGGTGAGAGCATGCAAGGTAGGGGAATGTTTGGTATTGGATCAGATGGCGGGTTGGGTTGGTTTGGACTCCAAGTCGAGCTTTAGGCCAAGCTCATTTGAGCTCAATTTTTGTTTGTGCTTTCCAACTTAAGATTGAATCTTCTTGGGCTCAACCCCAAATCTGATCCATCTAGCCCACAAGCCTCACATCGGCTCGATTGCCATTCCAACCCTAGCTTTAGCTATGATCGAGCAGCATTGATTCTACAAACTTATTGTTGAAAAGTGACGAAAATTATCTATCTCTAGTTGCTCCCAATCCTTAAACCAAGCGAGCCAATCCATTCTAATTTACATATCTTAATTAGCAATTGCATCAATGTGATGGGCACTTTGAAAGAATCAAGATTTGCATATCTACGTAGAAACTAAGAAGGCAACAAATTAGGTCGCCGGCCATGCATCTCATCAAATTTCTTGAATTTTCAGTTTCGAGTTTAAAATATCATTCTTATCTCTCAATGTATTCAGATCATGTAATAACTTTTTCGGTGGAAGAATAAGGACATAACTGTGGCTGTCCTTTTGGCCGGTCCATTCATCCCCCTGAAATAATGAAAGCTGAGAAAAAATAATTAATAAAGGTTAATATGATAACTTAAATATCAAAAGTTATCTCCATTTTCAAAATTAAGAAAATTGAATTAATACATTCATAAACAAAATTCTCAATTCTATGGCATAAAGGCTTAGACCTAGAATGATTTCACAAAATTTACGTACCAAAATTTGGATGTAAATTGGTTTCCCTCTTAGCTCCAAGCATATTTGTAGTCTTGGCCGTTTGTTTCCTTTCTATGTCTCTATTTCACTTTTTAACAAATGATAAAAGACAAAAAGAATAATTTTTTTCCACGAACATAATTAAGGTTACAAAAGGCTACTTCAAAAGTAATTCTAAACTAAAAAAAATATTTCTCAAAGAAAAATAGTTTTATCTTTTCTTCTTGCTCATTTACCTGCCACGAAAGCTTTTGTTTAAGACATTTTTTGATATTTTAAATGATTTTAAATGTTTTACATGCAAATGCTCATGTGAAAGAAAAAAATAAACATAAATCATAAGAATTTAATTATAAAAAATCAGCAAAATTAAATTAATACATTACTGGGGATTACATGATAAAACTATTGTCTCGAAGATAAAAATTTCATATAACCACTATAATGCACAAGGAAGCCACGCAAGACCTTTTCTTAACATATTAGGTTGTCAGACCCTCTTTGGCCTCATAAATTCTGCACATCTAGTGGCATTGGATGGATTTAAACTTCTGCTAGATCAAAGAGTTAAAATCTCTCACAATCTTCTTAAACCAACAATCTCTGAAACAGTATATTTTTCCAAAAGGTATCAAAATTTAACAATCTGAAACTCATTAAAGATACTTCTAAAGATTTATAACTAATTATAATAATTTTCTTATAATTTTCAGAAATTTCATCATATTAAGAATCCTCTACAAAGTAGTTCAGATGGCAAGGATTTCTTCAACAGGTTCAAAAGCTACACTTCTGAATAGAAATTCTCTCTCTTTGCTTTCACATCTAGTGTAGATTATCATTGCAGGAGTCATTCTCCCCCCAACATAAATTGAACCTCTCAAACCTGTCAATCATATGCATACGCATATATTTCATCCGCTGGGTCAGTCCAAACAAGGTTTGGCAAAACTCTGTTATAGTTCAGTACTGTCTCATTACTTTATCTTATTTCACAACTTAACTATAAAAGAAATATAATAACATATCAACCAGAAAACCTGATATTGTAAGAGAACAAGACAGATAAATGTACACCCTCAAAGACATTCAATTTCACCAGAAACGCCTCCTTGGAAAATTATATACATAACATTTCCTAATTACCACATTAGTGAAATTACTACTATCACTGTAACACATTCGAACCATCGACATTTCCCTCCTCCAGGTACAGCACCAAGTGCCCACCGGGGGCCGATAAAATTACAAGAAAAAGGTCATATGGCCATCCAGCATCTGCATTTCTGATTCAGCAGCAATCATATAGAGCCTTTTAGAAAGAAACAGCAAGATACCTCTACAGTTATGCCTCTTTCATGACATAAGCATGTATTTATTTGACCAGTAGATCGTTAATAGGAATCGAAATTAGGTGAACCTAAACCCCATCCTACACGACGCCCACAAATTAGCAATTCTTCTTTATGGATTGAAAAACTGATGTTGTTGGAAAGAAGGGTTCCTTCAGTTAGCCGAGTCAGGTGATCCATATCCCCAGGGGTTCTTGCTAGCCCAGTTCCACTGATCCCGGCACATCTCATCAATGCCATACTTTGCCCTATAACAAAGACAATTTCCATGTTCGGTCAAAGAACTCTTAGCATTATGCAATGAATTAAATGACTACCCAAATGGAAGAAGCTAGGAACAAAAAAAATGAACAAATATATTTTCTATAAATTCATGTACGCATATGATAGTAATGGTACAATCGTGTACATACTTCCAGTTCAGCTCCTTCTCTGCTTTAGCAGTTGATGCGTAAACAATTTCAGCATCACCAGGTCGCCTTCCAGCCATGACCAGAGGGATTTTCTGAAGGAATTTCCAGGATTAGTAAACTACAAATATATATGTTTACTTAAAAGTTTGTCTTTTAAAAAAACTACCAAGATTTGTATAACAAACAGCACAAGTTTTACTGCAACAATTTACTTTATTCGTTGATTGGAAAGAAAAGAGACAGTGCCTCCATTTTGAAGTATTACACCAATATCTATGAATATATGCATTAAGCATCACAGGAGAGAAAAAAAATCCTATAACCACAAACAGGAATTTGACTGGCCCATGAAAATTTTACCCAATGAAATCATCACAAACAGAAGCACTGATACCTTTCCAGAGGCCTGCTCAAATGCTGCCACTATTTCCAGCACAGATGTTCCTTTCCCAGTCCCTAGATTATACACTTCACAGCCTATCATTCACAAGCAACTTAGTTAGAGAAAGACAGCAAGGCATCAACTAGTTATATTAAGATTTTTGAAAACTTTAAAATAACTATGCACCCACCCCCCCCCCCCCCCCCCAACCCACAAATAAAAAAAAACCCCGCAACCCACCTCATGCACATGCATTACACAAAACTCACAAAAAAGGGAAAATCCTAATTATATCCTGTCAAATTCATTGTTTGAAGAGTAAAAATTATCTTAAATTGAAAAGACTATGTATGATGTTAAATCCTCTGTGGAAGCAAGCTGTTTCACATGCTCATCATGGCATCCAGATTTTCTTATTTTTCTCCCCTTTCCTGACCCTTCGGAGACAAACTCAAGCACCTTTAGATTTTTACCCTTTTTTTTTCTGGGCAGGTAATCATACAATCTCAATACATCTTCCATCATCCAGCATAAGATTAACTCTTTAAGTTTCCTCTACATGTTCAACTGCCAGTTTGCACCTCCAGTATCCCTAGATTTTTCACATCCAGCTTGACAATCTTATCCTCAATATGCTCGTCTGAATTATGTAAATAAACACTAATACAACTTAAACCAAAATTTGGGAACAAAATGGATGCTACTGAACTATTCATGCAATCCATTATTGTACTTTCGTTGTTAAATTGCATGAGACATTTGCAAACATTACAAAAGCATATTTAGCAGCTTAAAACTTCCTATGTTTAGCACAATATTCAGAACATTATGAACTCATTATGGTATTCCTTTAGGTACTCCCTGTGCCCCTACCCTTCATCAAGATGTACTCTGGAAACCTATAATTGCCTTCTTGGCTTTTGTATCCTCTCTTTTTCTTTTTTAACACAGTTATATAGAAACTTCAGGATCAACATTCAGTCTTGACCTTTGCATGAAAGTATTGAGCCAATTTTAAGAGAAACTGGCCAGTCCACTTGTGAATGTTCAAACAATGATAGTTCACATTAGGAGATTAGATATGACAAAAACCTGGTAGAGTGTACCAGCTTTTAATCAATGAGCAACGAAATGTACAAGAGCTTATTGATGAACTCAGGTCTCACTTTGCAAGCAATGACCGACATTACAGTGTGAACATGAATGCAATGAAACAAATATCTGATTAAGTAATAGACTAATGAAACAAATATCTGATTAAGTAATAGACTATCTTATTGAAGTAGTCATCATGAGTGAAGTTTTTATCTTAGAGAACTTGTACGAAAAACAAAGTGAAAAGGAGCCATTTTGTGACACACCAATCAAAAAGGGTAAGATTTTCTTGGTTTAACTTTAAACAAGAGAACAAACACTGAACTCGTTTTTCTGTTCCTAGTTAAGTTGCTTCCATCATAGTTCCCTTGCTTATGCAAGTTCATGCATTGCATGTGACAGGCAGATAGATTTAGGAACTGTTGTCTAGAAGCATACATCAACAACCCTTATGCCAAGCAAACTTCTCCAGCCAAGATAAATGTCAAATACAACTATAGTTACAGCTAGATAAATTTTGGAAAGCATACAGTCAACAAACTTTATGCCAAACAGACGTACCCGGCAAAGATAAATGTATATGCATGCACGTGTGCGTGCATGTGTGTGAAGAAAGAGAGAGAGTACAAAGTATGTTGCGCACCTAGTTTAGAGCCATCAAAAAGCTTCTGAAGGGCTGCAATATGCCCATCAGCCAGATCAACCACATGAATGTAATCCCGTACCTGCCATCATGGTATAGTGTCTATAAAGAACAGATTTGTGAAGGCAAAACATTTTAACAGCAAATGGTTCGAACAACCAAGGGTCATTGCTTCGTGCAATGTTAAAAGGCTTGGTTTAACAAGTGCAATGGTGCGGGTTCAAATCCCAGGGCAGCCACTTTGCATACAAAAAAGAAAAAGGACCAAAGGTTAGGTCTGTCCCCAGTCTAATCCTCCCAGGACCCTATCAGTTCCATAACTGGGCAATGGCCTTAATGGTTCCAACCACCAATAAATTATAGCAACCTTCAGGGTCAAGGTAAAAGAGAAAATATTACATAGTCATAATCAAAGTTTCTTGGCAATACATAAACAACGTCTTTCAAGTGTAAATTAATAAATAAATATAATATCAACATTAATCTTCTGGTCAATTCTAAGACATGAACTGCACTCAGGCTAGTTTAACTAGTATAGCCACCAGATAGATGTGCATGACGTAACTCGAATAATTTGATAACATGCTAGAGTTGGCTCCTATTGAAACATAACTATACAGATAATATATAAGTGAGATACATAAATCAAGAATTCATCATCCATAGAGGTAGGTGATTAAGCTTTGAAGCATAACAAATTGATGGCATAGAACTTCTACAAGAAGGGGCTGACCAATGCATGAGACTTCTGCCACTGCAAGGTCTGGAAAGGGTCAAATGTATGCAGCCTTACCCTTATGTATGGAGAGATTGTTTCCATATTTCGAACCCATGACACCCAGGTCATAATGGAGCAACCTTACAGTTGCGTCGAAACCTGCCCTTAACAAAAAACTTCTAGAAGATGGGAAGATCACAAGTTAGAGGAACTTAATATTTCACTCAGCCTACCACCTTCCATTTTATTCAACTTCACCACATACAGAACCCAAATTATCTCTCTATATTAGGAATGTGGAATGGCCGCTACCAAGTTGTAGCAAGTTCAACCACATCTAGCACATGTCATAGAATGATAGACTTGAAGTTCTAGATTATTGAAATCCTTTAGATGATATATAACATAAATAACACACAACAAACTAAGGCCAAAAATATAGCTTATGTTACCTATAGTTTTCCAACTGTTACATCTGATGGTTGTAAAGGTATATCTAACATGATATAAATAAAAGGAGTATGTAAGAAGGAGGTCTACTCTATAAACAATGAATTTCTAGTTCTGAACTTAATCTATGCTGATCCAATTCACTGATGCTTAAAGAATATACTGCATATCTGGTAAAATCATTTCCCAACACTTGAATCAAAGGTATCACAATGTAAGCTAAATAAATACATAGATTAAATGACAATACCCCAGTGCCATCCTTGGTTGAATAATCATTTCCAAAAACTGTAAGTGCAGGCCTCCTCCCAACAGCAACTTGTTGTACAAAGGGCATGAGGTTGTTTGGAATGCCCCGAGGATCTTCACCAATATATCCACTAGGCTGAGCACCCACAGGATTAAAATATCTAAGCAATATTATCTGCCAATCAGAGTCTCCACGGTATGTATCACGACAAATCTCTTCAATAATAAGCTGCAAGCATCCATATAAATATTAGTTCAAAGCAGAAGGTGTGATGGAAGGACATTAGAAAAGAGAAAAGAGCAAACCTTAGTTCGTCCATATGGGTTCATTGCACACAGAGGGAATTCTTCTGTACAGGGGACTTCCTTGGGCCATCCATAAACGGTAGCTGATGACGAGAATACTAGCTGGGAAATACTAACTCAGGTGAGACCATGGTCTGCCGTACCCGGGCCGCCACCGGTACGCCGACCGATACCGGTACGGCGGACCTTGGGTGAGACAAATATTTCATACCAGCAGTCTAAACCAAGACTCGCGTCGCAAAGAAAATTGAAACAAAGATCTACTGCAATCTACTTCCTAGTTACGAATCGGAGAATAGGCCAAAAAAAAAGAAGGAATGAAGATAACAGGACAAGGCCAGGTTGGCTTGTATCCATGTACCGATGTACTTCAGTGAAATATTCAGAAAACTAAAAGACTGAGTCAACTCCTTTTCTTTAGGCGAAAAAGATTATGAAAAAGAAAATGCAATTTATATTATGCTCTACATGTTCCTGTATGCTGGAATACTTTAGGTACGATAAAATGTGCTAACTCATATTTTGAACATTGAAGATAAGAATTCAGAAGCTCTGCACCTTCTCTTTAACAATTAAGCATCAAATGTGACACTACCATCACTTCTAACATGTTTACCTGATGAATTACATTCTTGTGATGCAAACAAAGGATATGCTAATAATTTGACTAGTTGTGCAAAACAAGTAGCATGTCATAAAACTATGCAATTTATTGCATGAGCTTTGTTAATGTTTTGCACCTTTCTACTTGTGGGCATCCTAGTGGCCTATCTGAGAATAAATAATTGGTCCAAAAGTAAAGTATAATTTGGCAATACCTTTCTGCATCCATGGGCAGCCATTACTTCCAAAAGAGTTATTGTACCGATGAGATTATTGTTATAATAAAGCAAGGGCTTCTGCACGCTTTCACCAACAGCTTTTAATCCTGCAAAGTGAATGACAGCATCAAACCTGCAGAACAAGATGACCGTAGAAAAATATAAGCAGGTTTAAAGTAAAAGAGCACAACTACTTGTAAAATAGTCATAAAAAATCAATTCACAAGAATTGCCAGTATAACAATTATTTGAATTTGCCAAGAAAAGTTGAATTTTGTGATCATGAAAATACTTTGAATTCTGTTTAGACTAAAACTGTCAAAAGCTAGAGACATGGATGTAGATATCATTATTATAAGTCCGCCTCATCGATCTAGCAAGAATCCGTTTTACAAATTATCGACTAATAAACCTACCCAAGGTCTGAAATAGCACTGCAGGGGGGGCGTATTGATCATGTACTGATATGGTAGGTACCAGGGCATGCCCCCATATCTACTCATGGTTTGCTGATACGAGGTGGCACAGCACGATATATATTGGAATATATTTCTTGGTACAGGGTAGTATGGCGCAGCACATATCATGTTAGTTCCAAAGCATGGTAGAAGAAATATAGTCGGCATGGGAGGTACTGGGGCACAGCCCCATATCCACTCAAGGTTTGCTGATATGGGGTGGCACAGCACAATACATATTGGAATATATATATATATATATCGGAACAAGCCATTATGGTCCAGCATGTACCATGATTATTTCCAAAGCATGCCAGAAGCAATATGGTATTTGGTTGCATACGGGCATCTAAGAAATTGACAATTAAGGTGTTGAGGAGCAGCCACATTGATAGTTGTAGGGATCCTTGTGCTGTTTAACCACTCACGGACCCGTCTACCTATCAACTCGAGTTTCTAATCAAACTTTATTATGATATTAGAGCCCATGAACCCTCTTACCTTCCAATGCTTCCATGCTCTTACTTTAACCCACATCTCATCCCTTGCTTTGGGTTCCACCTCTTGAGCTTTACACAAGAGAGGGGGTGTTGAGGAATAGTCTCACATTGGAAGTGGTAGGGATCCTTGTGTTTAAATACTAGTGGGCCCATCCACCTATCAAGTATAATGGTAAGGACCCGGGTCAGGCATGATGAAGTCCAACACAAAAACTCAAGTTAAAAGGGATGTGGGACTATTCCTTAACAACCCCTCTCACGTGTAGGCTATGGATTATGTCCCTCAAGCTCCACATGTGAGAAGGGGTGTTGAAAAGTACTCCCACATAGTGGTAGGGATCCATGTGGTGTTTAAGTACTCATGGATCCATCCACCTATCAACTTAAGTGGTACAGAACCTTAGGTCGGACATGATAGAGTCCGATCCAAGATATAGGCCTATTATCTCAACACCCCCTCTTATATATAAAAGTCCAATCCAAGATTTTGAACTACTTATGTGAGGATCCGTGCAGGCGTGTGTTTAGTCCTACATTAGTTATTCGCTGAGTAGATCTTGGATACTTATATAGGATCAAAAAACCCAAATAATACCTTCCGGCTAGCCATTTTGGGTGAGATCTTGGGTTGTTACAAATGGTACCCAAAATCTACCCAACGAATAACCGATATGGGACTAAACACATGCCCGCACGAGTCCTCACATACTCTCCCTGTTCAAGCTCCGACGTTCTCGTCAGGTTAAGGGTTCAAATACATTCAAATCTAATCATAAACACCACGATTGGCTCGTGGTCAGCTCCAATGGATTCGTGCAGCACGGGTTCATTGGAGCTGACCACGGGCCGATTATGATCTTTGTGAGTAGATTTGAATGGATTTGAACTCTTAGCCCGACGAGAACGTCGGGGCTTAAACGGAAGGAGTATGTGAGAACCCGTGCGGACGTGTGTTTAGTCCTACATCGGTTATTTACTGGGTAGATCTTCGGTACTTATACAGGATCAAAAAATCTAAATAATTCCTTTCGGCTAGCCATTTTGGGTGAGGTCCTGGGTTGTTACAATTCCTCAATACCCTCTCTTTTGTGTGTAGCCTAAGGGGTGACACATGGATTAAAGTGAGGGCATGGAAGCATCAGAAGGTAAGAAGGACCATGGGCTCTGATACCATAATAAAGTCTGACCCAAAAACTTTGAGTTGATAGGCAGACACTTAAAAACCACAAAGATCCCTGCCACTTCTGATGTCAGACTATTCCTCAACAAAAGGCAGCCCTTGTGCATATGAAACAAATATCGATGACAAAAGGTAGTTGTTATGCATATTTAAGATGCTCCTTACGTGGATTACAAGGAGGGCTTTGGAGGCATTCGAAGGTGATAGAGATCATGGGCTTCAATATCATGATAAAGTCTAACCCAAAAACAAAATTTGAGTTGATAGGTAGGCGCTTAAACACCACAAGAGTCCCTACCACTTCCGATATGGGACTATTCCTTAACAAAAGGTAGCCCTTGCGCATATTAAACAAATATAGGTGACAGAATGTATCCCCTGCACATATTAAACAAATAAGAATTCTAGAGTGCGTATTAAACAAATATAGGTGATAGAAGGCAGCCCTTGTGCATATTAAACAAGAATAGGTGCTTGTAACCTAGGGTTAATGGCTAGAACTATTACAAAGAAGAAATTATTATAAAATGAATCAAGGTGCCAAAAATGGATAATTATACTCGTTTACATAATATCCCAAAGAATCGAGTAGATAAATGGGCACTTAAATACCAAAAGGGTCCTTATGACTTCTGATGCGGGACTATTCCTCAACAAAAGGCAGCCCTTGCACATAATAAGCAAATATAGGTGCTGGCAACCTAGGGTTACTTGCTACAACTATTACAGAGAAGAAAATGTTATTAAATGAATTAAGGTGACGATAATGAATAATCATACTCATTTGAGCAATGCCTTACTTTGTCGAAGCAAACACCTTGTCCAATGCTTCCTTATCACGAAGGTCGATCTGCAGAAGCATATAATTATATTAGCAATCAAATCTATGCACTAAATTTGTAATTCTGCATTAGTTGCATGAACACCAAGACAATAGGATTTGAAATACATTACTCGTTCATGCCTACAAAGAACAAATGGGACATCACACATGCCAGTGCCTTCCATTTTCTCATTACACGAGATATAAAAAAGGGACGCTAAAATATAAGAAAAATACAAAAAGAATATTAAATGCTGCTTATGAGAGGAAACATTAGTGATTAAGGAAATAATTGATGCGCACTAAGGGGCATGGGCAAAAGGATCATCACTTAAACAAGTCCGTTTCCAGTCCCAAAATGCAGAAATCAGAATGGAGAAAAAGACCAACGATGCATGCAATTGTGTTCTCCGGACATAATGAGTAGTCTTTACATTTAAGGTGTGATATCATAAATAGCGAAACTTATTAATGGACTAACAAGAAACTCATCCTCCCGATAAAGGCTTTACAACTTATATTACCTATGTCATAAAATAATTGCCAGGTTACCCATACCTCTGATACACAAAAATATTTGTCCTTTTTTTTGCAGCTCTAGAATTTCTCATAAATTTTTTTTGTAGAACAAAGTGTTCCCTTTTTGCTTCACATACTTCATTTCCCAATCCAATAAGGGGTAACTCTGGGCTGCGATATGCACTAATATATTTGTATCAGAATGCAAGAACAAAAGTGTTGTGCCTATTCTAATTGAATAGAGTGGTTTGATCCAAAATCGAACATTAAATGAACTGAATACCTAACCAACATAAAAGGTTACAAGTCGGTCCCCTGATTCAGCTGAGATGGCAAAGTACCTAAATTCCCAATTTCTCAGGTTTCCAAAACAATGTCTGATCTACCAGAACCCATGCCGTAGAATCAAAGAAACTCTAAAACTGCAATCACCAAAGGAAAAAAAAAAAAAAACTAAAAACAGGGTAACAAAAATATTTCAATGGATCATCAGCCAAAAAGAACAGAAATTTCCGATTAAAACGCTCTAAAAAAAGCAATTGGCAAAAAGTCAATCTTTAACCATCAAACTAAAAATCCATACAAAGCTGCATTTGAAACATGCCACGGGAGTTCACTGGAACCCAAAAATTTCGCTAATTTCTGAAACAGCACCTAATGATAAAAATTTTTGTCTACCAGCGTGACCAAAAATCGCGAAATCGCGGAAACCCACAACCGCAACCACAAAAGGGAAAAGCTTTAGGTCACAGATACACTTAAAACAGGGAAACAAAAAGGCCCTGACCGAAAACTAGCCAAAAAACACACTATATTACCAAGAAATCACTAAAAAAAAACAATCTTTAGGGAAATATAAATCATCTATTACCAACAAAAGTAAAATAAATCATCAAATCATCTAACGAAAAGATCAAATCAACCCCCCTGCACTTAAAACAGGGCAGCGAGAAAATATCAATTCCTCCTATAAGATAAACGATGAAAAAAATCAATTCTTTTAACAAAAAGAAAGCCCACATAGCACCACCGAATAGCACAGAATTGGCCATGTCCCATCAAAAAAAAAAAAAAAATCAGCAGCCATCCTTTTCCATCTGTCCACAGAACAAGATCGGTACCTTATGGAATCTAAGATTCTTTCCCGCCTCCCCGGCGAGCTCCGAAACCCGCTCGATGGCGACGTCCGAGGAGTTGTCGAGATTATCCACGACGACAGCGTTGAACCCCCCTTGGAGGAGCTGCAGCACCGTGTGGCTCCCGATGTAGCCCGCTCCGCCCGTCACCAAAATGTTCTTCGCCATTAGAGAAGAATCGACCGAGCCCGAGATCGACGAAAGATTGAACACCCTCGAGAGATCGCAACGAGAGATAGGGCAGAGAGAGAGAGAGAGAGAGAGAGAACTGAGTAGGAGTGAAGGAATTGTGGCCTTCGGCTACTCGCGCGGTCGAGGGAAAGAAGGGTATTTATAGCCGGGGATTATTCTCAACCGCCGAGATTATCGACCATCGCGCTGGGACTAATAAATATAAAATAATGCGAATAAAAAAAATCTATATGGTAGCTTCCGAAGGAATACGTGTCGCATTCTGATTGGAAGGGAAAGGAATATTCCATCTGGTTTAAACGAACGGTCGCGGAAGGTGGCATGCACGTGTCGAGGAGGGGTGACAGCGGCGCCATGCGTTTAGAATCCCACGTCGGAATAGGTTTTTTGCGGGGTGGGGTTACCTTGACGAGGGGAGAAAGGTAGCTCCTTTGCGGGGTACTCACGGATTTGGGAAGGGTGGGAGGTCAGCCCTTCTCTGCTGGCTTTTAATTTAATATAAAGGCGGGCACAGGACGGTTTCATGAAAGCTACTTTTGGGCTGTTTTTTGAAGGGACGGACTTCAATGAAAGTCTCTTAAAGCTGAATCCATGCTGAGACGGACGTGGACCGAAGACCTGCCACCTTGCCAATGGTCTAAGTTATGATAATTTTTTTCTTAACCTTTTTTAACAATGGTTAGATCCTGATATGTATTTGTTCATATGTCCAATGATCAACGAATGTCCAATGTCCAATGAAGAAAAGGTCATAGCTAGAGATTTGGTTGAAAAATATAGAGCTCAAAGTCGAGTCTGTACTTCATTAATCAAAGACAAAAAAAATATGCATCAGGATGCCATGATTCCATCTCCTTTGTAAGTTAATTACTTATGACACACACACACACACACACACACACACACACACACACACACACACACACACACACACACACACCCCGAAGGTGCTATGTTTAGAAATAGACATAACCCTCATCATATTATCAGCATGGATAATTTTTTCGCGTATTACTGTTGCCAACCAAATTTGAGTGCATGATAATGATATACGTGCAATTACACCCCCAGCGTGAAACAGTGATCTCTGCCTTTAAAGATGTACTTCTCTCGTATCGTTTCCTTTGAAGGAGATCGAGGATGGATGTGCATAGTAAATGAGTGCATGTCTATACAGATATCCAAGACTATATTGCAAATATTTAGGCATGATGAAGTTCTTGCATACTACATGTCTCGAATCATATTACTGCAGGTAGAATTCAAAATAATAACAACAATAATAATAATAATAATAATAATAATAATAATAATAATAATAATAATAATAATAATAATAATATAACTTCTCGCGCTATCTCTCTTCAGTGTTTTGAACCAAGCAGTTGCATCAATTTTAATTCCTCCTTGGCATCGACAATTTCCAAGAAAAAAAGGGCAAAAAATCCCACCAGTACTCAAATGAAATGAAGAAGACCCTCATCATCATTACCAAAACATAATGAATAAGGTTTATTGTAATGGGGCCTTTGGAAAAGTTTGACAAGGTGACCCCCGAGCCCTTTTTCGTTCAGAACCAAAGGTGCATTATGAATGATGATTGCTTTCTCATTTACCTGCTTCCTTGCCCGGTGCCAACTGCTAAGATACTTTCTATCTGTGCGAGTGATGGTTTGCCTTCTTTTTGACATTTTCTCCTTGCAACGATGATCTCATCATGAGCATGACTTCGATGCCATCTCACACAAAAGTGCGAGGAGTAATGATACGAGGAATAATATAATACTCGTACACGTACGTTCTTCAGGGTTGGCCACAAGAGCTGTCCATTATTCCACGCGTTTCTCTAATGATATAGCCATGAGAAAATAACAAATCCTAGTTACAAAAACAAATTAAGCACCTAAGTAGTCTCGGTTAGAGGTCAAGAGGCACTTGCCTAAGAGGGCCCGCTTCTCGTGGACCGAAAATTTAATTGGTGGATCAAAATTACTGGACCAGTTTACCACTAAGTCACATGCTCGGGGACAAAATGGACCACTGATCTTAGATTGATAGCTAATTTGAAAAATATATCAAATAACTACATAACGGATCCAGATTAAATAGTTGGTGAACAAAGACCTACATATCCAACTCTAAATAGCTGAAACGTAGCTAAATGATTGTGGTTATAATTTGCATAGGACCATCCTCGGTTTCAAAATTGAAAAGAGATGGAATTTTTTAGAAAATTCATGTTTTTTGACAAAAGTGAATCACTCTATTATCATAATTTATAAAAAAATAATTTGTTTGAAATTGTACATGATCATCATTGTCCTATGCTTAAGTGGATGCATCCATTTGTTAGATAAATGCTACAATAGTTAATACACATATATTGGTAAGGGATGCCCGCATAGTACAAGTTAATGCACAAACAAAAATATTTATATAAAGGTGCCAAGATAAGTTAGTAAAATCCTTGATAATTAGACCAAATGATATGGGATCGAATCTATCTTCACCAGGGTCCGTTTATGTGACTAACAAAAAGGAAAAAAAAGAGGCTACCTCTTCATGTGAGAAGAATGTGGATCTCTCATGCTAAATTCCCATGAGAATAATGAAAAGAGGGAAACTTAGACAAAAGCTGACAACGATTGCTCATACAGACCGTTAATACACTTTTTTGTTTAAACTTCTATAATCATACAATGCTATATACGCACAGTTTTTGATAGCAAACAATGTGGATTTCTCATGCTAAATTCCCAGAAGAATAAAGAAAAGGAGGGAAACTGAGAGGCAAGAAAACCGGCTGCGGAATTAGACGACTTCACTTAAAAATTCTGAAATTTTTTAGCCGCGACAGGACCCTTGTTTCATTCAAAATAGGAGAACTGCCCGTGGCCTCGCCTCCCACGGCCTCTGCCGTCCCCCCATGGCCTCTATAGGCCCCGCCACCCTCTCCCTCCCCCCTCTCTCTTTAACTCTCTTCCATGGTACCATGCCCTTGTCGGTACAAGCCCAGCATAGCCTGTATTGACTCGAGCCACCGGGAAACCGGTACGGTGCCTGGTACCGATTCCTCCGACCTTGAAAAGGAGAGAAGTGATCTTCTTCATCATCGTTGTCAGTGGCAGAGAGCGAATTACGAGAGAGGAGAGGAGTCACGGAACGAGGAGTATCGAGAGTTTGGGACAGAGGCACGGAGGGGTTTATATATAATATGGATCCAATTCAATTCCGACATAACTAAAACCGTTCAAAACTAGGCAGAACCAAAGTGTTCAGCCAATTCAGGGCAGTTTTGACTTAGGACCGAATTAGGTGGTTGAACCATCCTGGTTCCTAATCGGCTCAAATACTAAGCCGCTTGGTCTAAAATCATTTTGCAAACCCTAATTTAGACTCTTAAACCTTAAGTATCCATCAATCTTGTGCATAGTCTCTCAACGAGAATTTTCTACTTTGACTTTCTTCTTAGTTTTAGCACATAAGGGGGTTTCTTAAAGAATGGATGATGTCAAGATGATCTCAACCATTACATCTGTTAGGATCTGTCACATGCCGTTGAAAATTCAAAAATTTTTCAAATGCGCAGCGGAACGACATGTGCATATCTCGTTCATCGCATGAACGTATTTTAAAACCTTTTGTAGATAGATCAGGATTAAATTCTTGTTAAATCATTTTAAAATCATGATTAAGAAGATCAGATCTTTACCTTGTGCGGGTAGATGGTCTCCGCAAATCTGATTCACGTGGTATTTGATGAAGGTTCAGTGGAAGCCGCACACGCGTCCGACCTCTACGGGTATCCACACGAAGTAATGATTCGATCGAAGCCTTTAGATCTTTCCGAAGTGCTAGCTCCCTTGCAGAGATGGCTATTGATGGTTGAATCCTTTCTCCTTGCAGCAATCAACACTTTTAACCCACAGGTCCCAGGTCACGTAGATTAAGATTAGGATTAAATTTTTTAAAGACATTTTAGATTTGAAATTTAAGGGATTATGCTTGTTGAAATTTATATATGCAGAATTTTCAGCTTGCTGATTTTTCTGCATACTAATTCTTAGATGCTTAGATTAATGATTCTAATGCTTTGATAATGTGATTACAAATGTTTAGAGTCAAATCTAGCATGATCAGCAAGTCATGAGATGGAATAATCAATTAAATTATAGATCTGAAAATAATTTTTATGCATGTGATGCGTATGGTGATGATCATGGATGGACCCTTTGAATGTGTTGAAATATTCTGCGATGTTCTGTGATACATGTAATTTTAATTTTCAGATGCCTGCGTGCATCTTAAATTCATGTATTAGAGACCTGTGTGTCTCATGAAAAAGGGTTGTAATTTTATTTTTATTTTTATTTAATTTTTAAAGCAATCTGGGATGTAATCTGTGATGTGTGTTGCACATCGATGGTTGATCGATATATACATCAACAAGCTCAACATACGCGGATCGAGATCAATGGTTGATTGAAGATGGATCAAGGGGTTGATCACAATTGGACCTAAGGGATCAAGATCGAGTCAAGAGTTGAAGACGATCTAACCAATTGACGTGCATGTGCTTGTAAAATGACCCCATCCTGGATCCATGATCATCACCATTTAATTTTATTTTGATAAATGCCTGGATGTTTAATGCTTATGTCTATGCGGGTAGACTTATATTTGCATGAGATGTGAATACGCGATCGAGTGAGACCGAATTATAAACCTCCCTAATCAGTCGATGGTGAACCAACATGAGTTAGTCATATTTGATTAATTGATCTAATTGGTGTCTAGGCAAGCCTATAAGGTGGTTACTTAATTAGGACCTTACTCTCCGAGTAAGGGGAGCCTCCCACCTGCTTACCTGGCCAATTGTTCGATTACCTCTTATGAAGAACTCAAGTTGCAAACACTAAGATATGATTATGCAATATTAAGTCCATAGGTCTTCCACTATAGTGAGCTGCTAAGGTCTTTCCGGTGTTGATTTGTCTCGGCTGGACACAGTGGGCAAGTTGCATCGGGGGACTGGACCTCTCTATTAGACATGAGATGTTGTGGGGTAAAGGTGCGGTTGGGCACCAATAACTGTAAGGTGAGGACCCAATGACGACTTTATTTCTGCGGTTATACGGTGGGTCTGACTTAACTAAGTAATGGGGCCAATAACTGTTAGGTGAGATCTTCATCACTTAGAGACCAAGTACCACTACAATTTACTTAAGAAGCATTGTACAAGAGTTGTACACTCATCCATTTATATGTCATCAATAACTGTTAGGTGAGACGGCATATAAATCGGTGAAACCGCAGTACCCACTAGAAATCCTAGTCGTGTAGGATTTTCGTTTCTTCATCAGGAGAGTATGAGGGATTCGAGAAAATAGTGGGAGTACATTTGTTTTAAAAGACCCTAAAACAAATAGAGTTCAAGTACAAAGTCTAACTAGAATCTTTACTCTCTATAGATCACAATATCAGCTTCGAACCCTTTGACCCGCATCCTTGAGACCAACCGACTGACCGGAACCAATTACAAAGACTGGCTTAGAAATCTGAAAATTATTCTGAATTGTGAGAAATTAGGGTATATACTAGAGAGTGATATCCTCAGGTTACCAGCACGTCCTACTGATGATCAACGTGAGACGCATCAAAAATGGACAGATGATGACATTAGGGTCAAGTGCTACATCATGGCATCCATGAACTTCAATGTCAGCATGAAAACATGAAGACTGCTAGGGAAATACTGGCTCACCTGCAAGAGTTGTATGGTGAGCAAAGCCGCACTGCACGCTTTGAAGTGTCCAAGAGGCTCTTCAAGACAAAAATGTGCGAGGGGCAGTCTGTCCACGATCACTGTTTGACTATGATCAAGGACCTAGAGGAGCTTGAGAAGCTCGGTATGACCATGCATAAGGACCTGTAGATAGATCTGATCCTGCAATCCCTTCCTGATTTATTTGAGTAGTTTATAGTAAACTACCATATGAATAAAATTGAATGCACTAAGACCGAACTATTGAATATGTTGGTAACTGTTGAGGGGGCCTTGAAAGGTTCAAGAGGCTCCGTTCTGGCTGCTGAGCTGACTTCTGGTTCCAAGAGAAAGTCTACTTGGAAGAAAAAGAAGCCTGTAAAGAAGCAGAAGAAAGACAAAAAGCCTAAGAAGGAAGTTCATAAGAAAAAGGCTAATGACAAGGAAAAATATTTCTACTGCAATGTTGACGGCCACTGGAAAAGGAACTGCCCTTCATACCTCGAGAGCCTGAAGAACAAAAAGGCAGACACACCTTCTGAAGGTATGTTAGACTTGCTCGTAATTGAAACTAACTTTACGGTTTCTTCTACTTCTAGTTGGGTTATAGATTCTGGTTCTAGTGCTCATTTGTGCACTACTATGCAGGGTCTAAAAAAAAGACCCTTCAGATAGGCAATGGGACAAGAGTTGCTGCTGTAGCTGTGGGCACCTGTCCTCTGCGATTACCGTTTGGATTTAGTTTATTGCTTAGAAACTGTTATTATGTTCCTACTGCTAGCAGGAATTTGATTTCTGTTTCATGTTTAGCACAGGATGGTCATGTTTTGACATTTGACAAAGACTACTGTTCTATTTATTTTAGAAATAAATTAGTTGCACGTGGTTTCATGATCGACAGTCTCTATCACTTGCATATTGATGTGTCTGTGAATGTGTCTGAGCAAGTAGTGAATGCCATAGGATTTAAAAGATCCAGAGATGAGATAAACCAGAAGTATTTGTGGCACCTCAGGCTTGGTCATATTGGAGAGGACAGAATGAACAAAATGGAGAAAGATGGGCTTCTCGACCCATTGACTTCTGAGTCATATCCAGTTTGTGAGTTCTGTCTTCAAGAAAAAATGGCTAGATTGCCCTTTGTAGGACATAGGGAGAGGACCACTGAAATACTTACCCTGGTACACACTGATGTGTGTGGCCCATTGGATGTGTCTGCCAGGGATCGTTATTCGTACTTCATTACCTTTACCGATGACTATTCACGATATGGGTATGTGTATCTTATGAGATACAAATCTAAGTCTTTTGAAAAGTTCAAAGAGTTCAGAAATGAAGTAGAAAAACAGACTGGAAAAATCCTTAAGGTTCTTCGATCAGATTGAGGAGAAGAATACCTTAGTGGGAAATTTCGAGACTATCTCAAGGAGAATGGCATAGTCTCACAATGGACGCCTCCGGGTACACCTCAACCCAACGGGGTGTCAGAAGGAAGGAATCAGACTCTATTGGATATGGTCCGATCCATGATGAGCTTCACAGATCTGCCTATGTTTCTTTGGGGAGATGCCTTACTATCCGCGATTTATTTACTGAATAGAGTTCCCTCTAAATCCGTTCCTACCACACCGTATGAGATATGGCATGGTAAGAAGCCGAGTCTTGGTCATCTCAAGATTTGGGAATGTCCGGCCCATGTCAAACGAATGCAGGCGGACAAATTAGAGCCTAGGACCATAAGTGCTCGTTTCATAGGATATCCTAAAGAGTCATTAGGATACAAATTTTACGTCTCAGAGGATCACAATGTATTTGTGAGCCGACATGCCATCTTCTTGGAAAAATAGTTTATCCTTAATAGAGGCAGTGGGAGGAAAATTGAGCTTGAAGAGAGAGTCTCTGAAAAGCAACGAGTAATGGATCCTATAGAACCTATTCACATAGAGCCAGTACACGTTGTACCTCCTGAGGATGATAGTGTTATTTTGATGATTAACAAGCAATAATCGAGAGTATGTTATAAGTTAATTCGATACTTTATTTATAAGTTTGTTACTCTCAGTATATTTGTATAACAAGTTAAAGATGCATTTCATTATTTACTTGGATGAATCTAACCTTGAGTTGCAGCAAAGTGTGCATTGAGTCGACCCCAAGGTTGATTGGATCGACTCCGGCACATCAAGAAAGCATTTGGCACACTTCTGCAAAAATGGCACAGATGAACAGTAAGTTGGGTCGACCCAAGGAAAGCATGAGTCGACCCAAACTTCAAGCTTCTCAACAACTCAGAAAATGGTTCTCTGAAAATACCGAGAGGGTCGACCCAAGATGAAGTTGAGTCGACCCAAGCTTGAGTCGACCCAAACCCTGAGAGGGTCGACCCAAAGGCAAGACAGAACAGATGACAGAAAAGGTTCTTTGGAAACCCTGAGAGGGTCGACCCAAGAAGAAGTTGAGTCGACCCAACTGAACCTTGAGTCGACCCAAAGAAATGTTGAGTCGACCCAAGTGAAGGAAGGCTGAATTGCAAGTTTCTGTGGTTCTGAGAGGGTCGACCCAAGGAAAGGTTGAGTCGACCCAAGTGAAAGTTGGGTCGACCCAAGGACAGGTTGAGCCGACCCAAAAACACGGGCAGAAGCATAATGACTAGTTCTGCAGAAGTACTTTTTGTCCTTCCAACAGTGAGTAACGGCTAGTTTTTGAATTCTAACCATTGGGGCTTGTCCAATGGATGAAGGAAACTATTTAAAGTGGCACTATTCATCAGAGAGAACATCCTTTTGCAAGAATATCAAAGAGTACACAAGAAAGAAAAAGTGCCCTAATCTTCTTCATCCAAGTGCTTCATTCAAGAGTCAAAAGAAAGTGGTTGAGCAGATTCAAAGAGTCATTAAGAGCTCCATCCACCCTTGAAGAGTGAAGCATCCTTGACAAAGAAGAGAGAAGTCACATCAAGCGATAACTATTCTCTAAACTCTTCTTTGTAGATTATATTATTATATTTGCTCATCTAGGAGCTTAAATCTTCTTTCTTTGTTTATTAAACTCCTTGTAAAGGTTAGTTGGTTAGCCCGCAAAACCAACGGTATAGGTTGATTGGTGAACCCGTAAAACCAATTGTAAAGGTTCGTTGGTGAGCCCGAAAAACCAACATAGATTCGTTGGTGAGCCCGTAAAACCAACATAGGTTTTTGGTGAACCCGAAAAACCAAAGTGTAAAGATTTTTGGATTGTGAGCCCGGAAAACAATCCAACTGTAATCCGCGGGATTATAGTGAATTTCCAAGGGGTCGCTTGGGGAGTGGACGTAGGTGCTAAGGAGAGCACCGAACCACTATACTTCTTGTTGTTTGTATTGTGATTTGTTTATTTCACTAACTCATCAATTAACATAAGTAAGTTAGTTAAAATTAAGAGAAACCAATTCACCCCCCCTCTTGGCTTGTCACCTTGGGCAACAAGTGGTATCAGAGCAAGGTGCTCCAATAGTAATTATTGATCTCACAATCAAGAGTTAAAGATCATGACAACCCAAGTGGGATGTTCTATGAGTGAGGGGCAATCCACAAATAGACCTCCTCTATTTAATGGCACAAATTACACATACTGGAAAGCTAGGATGAGGATATTCATTCAAGCTTTAGACTATGAATTATGGTACATCATTACTAGAGGACCTCACACACCCACACTTAATATAGAAGGCACTATCATACCTAAACCAGAAATGCATTGGAATGAAAGTGATAGAAGATTGGCACAGTTAAATGCAAAAGCAATTAATGTACTTTATTGCTCATTAGATGTAAGTGAATTTAATAGAATATCTACTTGCATCTCTGCTAAAAAAATTTGGGACAAACTTGAGGTCACTCATGAAGGGACTAATTAAGTTAAGGAGTCAAAAATAAACATATTAGTACATAAGTATGAGTTATTTAAAATGAAATCCACTGAGTCCATAACTGATATGTTTACTCGTTTTACTGAAATTATAAATGGGCTTAAGAGTTTAGGAAAGTCTTATACTAACTCTGAATTGGTGCGAAAAATTCTCAGGTCTCTACCAAGAGTTTGGGAGGCCAAGGTAACTGCAATTCAGGAAGCTAAGGACCTCAACACACTGCAATTAGAGAAACTTCTAGGATCACTCATGACCCATGAGTTGACCATGAGGCAAAATTCAGAAGATGAGGTCAAGAGAAGAAAGCCCATTGCCCTAAAGTCTACCACCCCTAAACAACAAACTGAGTCGAAAGATTCAAATGATGATGATGAATTGGATGAAAAAGGAATGGCTATGCTTGGAAGAAAATTCAGAAAGTTTATGAGAGGTAAGAATAGATTTCATAAAAAGAAACCCTTCTTCAAAGGTAGCTCAAGCAAAGAAAAGGATAAGGACAAAGAAAAGGAAAAAGAAACTCCTATTTGTTATGAGTGTAACAAACCCGGGCATTATAAAATAGATTGCCCAGAATTGAAATGGATGGCAAGAAAACTGAAAAAGAAGAACTTCATGGCTGAATGGAGTTAAAGTGAGGAGTCAAGTTCAGAAGAGGAAGATCATCAAGAGACGGCCCAAATGTTTCATATGGCCAATGACGATGAGGTAGATTCTGAACTTGAATGTGATTTTACTGTTGATGAATTACATGATGCATTTTTAGAACTAATAGAAGAACATAAAAAACTAATCAATAAAAATAAAGTTCTAAAAGAAGAAAATCAATCTCTTATCAAAGATAAGTTAAAACTATCTCATAACTATGAAACATTAAGTAGGAAACTCACAAATAAAACCAAGAATCTAATTGCTGAAAATGTCAAGTTAAAAAAAGATACTGAAAAATATAAATCCTTAGTAGATAAGTTTACACTTAGTTCAACCAAATTAAATATGATTCTTGATAGTCAAAAAGCTGTATATGATAAGGCTGGATTAGGTTATAAAACAAATAGGAAACAAAAATACTTAAAGAACATTTTTGTTAAAGCTAAAAATAAAAATATTACTTGTCATTGCTGCAATAAATTAGGACATAAAGCATATGAATGTAACTATAGAAAGTCCAGTCAAAACAAATTGAGTAATAATCATAAGATTAAATTCAAGAAAGTTTGGGTTCCAAAAGGAACCTCAAGTACGAACCCTAAAGGACCCAACATAGTTTGGGTACCTAAAGCTCTTTCTTGATCTTTATTGCAGGGGAGTCTTGCAGCTAATAAAGTGAAAAAACGATGGTATCTAGATAGCGGCTGTTCAAGACACATGACCGGTGACGTAGACCAATTTGTCACCTTGGAATCTAAGAAGGGTGGAGTAGTAACCTATGGAGACAATGGTAAAGAGTATATCATTGAAAAGGGTAAAATTTTCATTACTCCATCTATTTTCATAGAAAATGTCTTATTAGTTAAGGGTTTGAAACATAACCTACTTAGTATAAGTCAATTTTGTGATAAAGGATTTAAAGTCACATTTGAAGCATCAGTATGCATAATCACAAATCCTAAAGATAATAGCATTGTACTTGTAGGACAAAGACAAAGAAATATTTACATGGTAGATCTTCATGATTTGGCAAGAAAAATAGATTATGCTTAATTACTAATGAAGAAAAGAAAAATGAAACAAGTTGGCTTTGGCATCGTAGACTAGGACATGCTAGTATGGAATTAATATCAAAACTAGTCAATAAGGAATTAATAAAAGATGTGCCAAAGTTGATTTTTGAAAAGGACAAAATCTGTGGACCATGCTCATTGGGAAAACAAACTAAATCATCCTTCAAATCAAAGAATATAGTATCAATAACTAGGCCTTTTGAACTCATACACATGGATCTATTTGGACCCACTAGAACTGCGAGTCTAGGAGGAAAGAAGTATGGACTAGTTATTGTAGATGATCTCTCAAGATATACATGGGTTTCATTTTTGGCACATAAGAATGAAGCATTTTTAGAATTCTTGAAACTTTATAATAATATCACAAATGAAAAGAAGCTCACCTTAGTAGCAATTCGAAGTGATCATGGTACTAAATTTGAAAATCAACACTTTGAAGATTTTTTGTAATAAAAATGGTATTTCACATCAATTTTCAGCACCTAGAACGCCTCAACAAAATGGGGTTGTTGAAAGAAAAAACAGGACATTGGCAAAAATGGCACGCACGATGTTGTGTGAGTCAAATCTTCCAAAGTACTTTTGGGCTGAAGCTATAAGCACTGCTTGCCATATTCTAAATCGAGTTTTAATACGACCAATAACCAAAAAAACTCCTTATGAACTTTGGAAGAATAAGAAACCAACTGCTAAATATCTTAGAGTATTTGGATGTAGATGTTTCATCTTAAACAATGGCAAGGAGGATCTAAGTAAATTTGATGCCAAGTCAGATGAAGGTATCTTCTTAGGATACTCCACATCTAGCAGGGCATACAGAGTATTCAATAAAAGAACCCTTGTAGTCAAAGAGTCAGTTAATATCATATTTGATGAGTCTGATAGTGAGTCTGCTAGGAAAGAAAATATTCTTGATGATGATACAGGAATTATTAACTTTGAAAAGTTGAATATTGATGACGTGCCAATTCAAGATAAGGAAGATGATTGCGTGCCACCACAATCTCAAAACTTGCCAAAGGAATGGAGGTATGCATCTGGACACCCTAAAGACTTAATCATTGGTGATCCATCTCAAGGGGTAAGAACTCGATCATCTCTCAGAAATTTAAATGATTATCTTACTTTTGTTTCACAATTAAAACCTAAGACTTATGAAGAAGCTGAAAAAGATACTAATTGGATAAATGCCATGCAAGAAGAATTAAATCAATTCAAAAGAAGTAATGTATGGACATTAACTGAAAGACCAAAGCATAACTCTGTAATTGGAACAAAATGGATCTTTAGAAATAAATTAGATGAAAATGGGTTAATTATAAGAAATAAAGCTAGATTTGTAGCTAAGGGATACAATCAAGAAGAAGGGATAGATTTTGATGAAACATTTGCTCCTGTAGCTAGATTAGAGGCTATTAGATTACTTCTAGCATTTGCATGTTTCATGGATTTCAAATTGTATCAAATGGATGTAAAAAGTGCATTCTTAAATGATTTTATAGAGGAAGAAGTATATGTAGAGCAACCTCCTGGTTTTGAGAATCATGAATTGCCAAATCATGTGTTTAGATTATGTTGCCCAGATAGACAACCCAAGAGGGGGAGTGAATTGGGTTTTAAAATAATCTTACAATTTAAAACGATGTGGATGACAAATTAAAGCTATTGTAAGTTGTTCGATTAATTGCTATGTGCTGTGAGTGATATGAGAGTAAGAGAAAGAGAGACAATCAATCACAAACACCAAGTTTTATAGTGGTTCGGAGCTAACCCTTGCTCCTACGTCCACTCCCCAAGTCTCACTTGGGAATTCACTATAACCCCTTGGATTACAGCCGGTTGTTTTCTAAGCTCACAACCAAACTTGTTGTTTTACGAGCTCACAACGAACTCGGTCGGTTTTCCCAGGCTCACCGACTAGAACCAACCCCGATTGTTTTTCCGGGATCACAATCGAACCCTTACACGTTGGTTTTACACTCGGCTCACCAACCAACCTCTATACCCTTGATTCAATCCCCCGATTGAACCAAGCAAAGACAATGTGTAGATGAAAAGAACAAACAGAAAAATACAGCTTCTCAAAAGCAGATAAATGGCAATATGAACAATAACGAAGTTAAGAGCCCTCAAACGCTTTTAAGTTGGAGAAGAGGAAGGGCTTCTTGAACTTCGGGTCTCCTCTTGAATGTGTAGTCGACTTGAATGCAGGAGGAGGCTCTTTCAATGTTGGGAAGAAGTAGGTGGATGCAGTTAATGCTGCTCTTCCCTCTTTTTCGTTGAAGAACAAGTTGCAGAGATTGAAGCTTGATTACTTGGAGTGGAATGGTTGTTCTCTCCTTTGCTACAGTCCTCTGTGGCTATTTAAACCAACCCCCACGGAAATTAGCCGTTAGAGAGCTTTTTCTGCCCGTTCTGCACACTCTGTACACCCTGACAATGTGTCCGTTGGTGGGTTGGAGTCGACTCGCGCGATCAGGAGTCGACTCGGCTGTAGCGGGAGTCGACTCATGCTTTTCTGGAGTCGACTCGACAACTGTTTCGGATTTGAATTAAAGTAGCCTCTTAGACTGGGAGTCGACTCGTCTTGACCTGGAGTCGACTCGCCAACTTCTGGAGCTGACTTGGCTTTCTCGGAGTCGGCTCATCCCATGGAGTCCGTGGATCTATTTTTGAATTTGGTCCACTCGAGTCGACTCGACAATCCTGGGAGTCGACTCGGCGCTCAGAGCCCGAACTCCCTATCTTCTGTCTTTTGCCTCGTCCAGTCTTGGAGTCGACTCGAACTTCCCCGGAGTCGACTCGGCTCTCAGTTTCCGAAACACTGTCTTCTGTCTTTTTGATGTAGAGCTGCCTTGGAGTCGACTCTAGCTGTCTGGGAGTCGACTCGAATCTCAGAGACAGTAAATTGGTCTTCTGTCTTCTTTGTGGTCGCGGAGTCTCGGAGTCGACTCGCGTATTGCGGGAGTCGACTCGAATCTCAGAGTTCGAAAAACGTTCTCTGACTTTTTCCTTGTGTTCCTCTGAGAGTCGACTCTCACTTTCTTTGAAGTCGACTTGCCAACCATCGGAGTCGACTCGCGTTCCACTGGAGTCGACTCGAATCTCAGACCCGAAAACTGCTCTCTGACTTTTCTGCCTGTGGCTCCTTGGAGTCGACTCTTGCTACCCTGGAGTCGACTCGGTGAACATCGGAGTCGACTCGCGCACTTCAGGAGTCGACTCGCTGACAGATTTTGAGTTGATGCTTTCTGTTCGTCTGTCTGTTCTAAGTCGGAGTCGACTCGTACTTATCCGGAGTCGACTCGAGCCCGTGCTAGTGAACTTGATACGCTTGGAGTCGACTCGTGATACTCTGGAGTTGACTCGAGTCTCAGACTTTGGTTCAGGCTGACTTCTTAACTTATCCAAAATATTATGAACTAAGTCTAGAGACACTTAGACAAGATTTTCACTGAAACACTTAATTGAATTCATTAGTAAACAAGAGATATACTCAAATGCTTTGAGCTCATCAAAATCAAATAGGGTTTTAATCAATCACTCCACAATCTCCCCCTTTTTGATGATGACAAAACATTGAGTATATGTAAAGTGAATTGCTCAATAAACAATGAAATAAAATCCATAATTGAATTCAAATGTCTGGTAATTCAATTTATCCAAGCTTGAAAGGAGTGAAACAATAAATTTCGGAGTTAAAGCTCCCCCTTTCATTTGGAATTATATAAGCCTTCATATTATACAATCAATTGTTTGGCTTATATATCTTTAATGATTTAGCTTGATTAATATTCAGATTCTCCCCCTCAACATATGCATTCTACTATGTTTTGATTCTCTGAATTTCCTTTTAATGCTTTGAAGTTTTTGAACTGAATTTTTTGTTTTTAGAGGAAAAATCTGTCAATTTGTTCTTGAGTAGGATTCAGCTAATCTCCGAATATCCCTTGAATAGATTCTGGAGATTACTCCATTAGGAGCCCCAAAAGAGAGATAATGAGCCTCGAGGTACCAAATCCACTTAGAACAAATTTTGTGTGTTTTAACAGTTTTTTTGATTTTCATTGATTCCTTTTACATATTTTATACTATACATATTTCTCCCCCTTTTTGTCATCGTATCAAAAAGAAGGTAAGCACACACAATCAATGGCACAACCAATCAATCATCCAATGGCACAGAATTGAAGAAAATATGGCTACTCATTGTATTGATTTGCATGTAAATACATTTGAGAGTACAAAAAATAAGGCAAAACAATACAGTCAAAACAAAACACAAAAAGTAGCTATGGTCTCCTCGAGGATGTAGCTCCTCCTCTCGAAGATTTATCTCCTCCTCTCGAGGACGTGGCTCCTCCTCTCGAGGATGTATCTCCTCCTCTTGAGGACGTGGCTCCTCCTCTCGAGGATGTAGCTCCTCCTCTCAATCTGCTCTGCTCCATGAGGAGGGTGACTGCATCTGTAACATGCCCGAGCTGAGTGATAATGGACGAAGTGGCTCTGCTATGTGTAGTAGAGAGCTCAGTCACCGACGTCTGAAGTGCGTCCAGCTTGTCGATGAGCACATTCGACAAGCGCTCGGCCCCCTCGGTAGTGGTGTGCATGTCACGACCGATGTCCTCCCTCATCTGTCGAGTGGTGCTCGTGACCTCACTCATGCTATGAAACTGGGCCTGGAGCAAAGTCCTCATGTTGTAGATCTCTTCCCGCACATGAGCCGTCATGTCAGTCACGGCCGTCAGGGAAGGGACCAACGCTGAAGATGGAGCGGAAGAGGGAGCAGGCACCGAACCTCGGAGCTCCCGAAGCAACTCATCCCTCAGATCTCGGACTATCTCCTGCCGCAGCTCCCGGAGCTGCTCAGGAGCGATGCGGACCTCCATGGATGGTGGAGCCGAGGAGGAGGGTCCGGCGGAGGTGGTAGGAGCAGAAGTGGATGGAAAGTCTGGTAAGTCGGGAAGGTCAGAGTCTGGCTCAGGACTGGGGGAAGGTCTGGTGGTCTGTGTGGTGATGGAAGACTTCCTAACCCATGTCCCCTCTCTCTTCCGAAACCCCATCCTGTGTAGGGTCCCTGCACGCGTGCGATCAGTCCATCGCAATGCGCGAAAGGGTTCCCCCTCAGGGATAGGAATCTCGTACTCCCTAAATAACAAGGTGAAGACCATACCGTAGGGCAAAGTGAGCCTAGGTCTGTCTAGTGGCTCACACATGTATCAATATATGAGTTTGGGGAAGTTGATTGGGGTGTCATGAAGCATGTAGAACATGAGAGCTAGGTCTCTCTCAGATACAAAGTCAAATCTCTCGGTCTTAGGGAAGATGGACCTAGACAATATACTTAGGAGGATCCGCATCTCAATCGGAAGTGAGCTAGCGGATACCTCGTCTAAGGGTGACTGGGGTGGATGCCCTAGAACGGCCGTAAGGGCCTCAACCCTGTCCTCGGGATGTGTAGGAGCCACCCCTACTAGTGGAAGGTGGAGGATGTGGGCAATAAGATCCTCCGTAATGAACAAAGGGACACCGGCTACCGTGCCCTCGATACCCCCATCTCCCCGATGGACGGTACCGTAAAACTCTCTAATGAGCCCTGGATATGTGGGGAGATCTAAGGTGAGGAAGTACTCTAAGCCCTGGGCCCTAAGTCTATCACTTATAGTGAACCCTTCCCGGGAGAGATAGTCGAAGTCGACATATCTCCCGGTGGTGACGGCCTTCCCGGCTAATGGCCTCGCGGGAACCGCCCTTGGCGGGGAACGAGCCGGAGGTTGTGGCCTTGCGGGATCGTGCCGAGCCTTGGAGCGCCTCTCGGGACCGGCCTCGGGTCGGGACCTCTTCCGGACTACGGTTTTACGTGGCATAATGACCTAGAACGGGTTGAAAACCTAAAGGATGGTGAAAGGTCGACGGAGAAGGCTTGGGAACGACCGGGGACGACCTAGGAAGGGAGGAAAACCCTAAGGGACGGTGAAAAATCGACGGGAAAAGGCCTTTGGGACGACCGGGGACGACCTAGGAGTCGGCTCTAGGGCTTGTGAACAGTGGCGGCTGAGAAAGAAGTGTTTTCGAAACGACAAAGTTAGGGTTAAAAAGTCGGATCCCGACTGCGAGTCGACTCCACTGAGTCGCGAGTCGACTCGACCTCGAGTCGACTCCAGAATATGCGCGAGTCGACTCTCCTTATGCGCCTGTAGACCTCGAGTCGACTCCCGACTATATGAGAGTCGACTCCCCCTCTGCTGCCATCTTTGCGAGTCGACTCCCGCAAATGCGCGAGTCGACTCCCCCTTAGGAGCCGACTCTGAAACTTACTCGAGTCGTCTCTAACTTTGGCACGCACCTAAAAATCATGTTATGTTCGTGCCGAATGAGGGAAAATCACTAAATTATGATCTGATTTGATGATCATTGAAAAGAAACTCTATTTTAACCACAATCTAATCATCAAAATCAACGAATCTAGTGGAAACTACCACTAGGATGGATCAATCACTCCTAATCCCCTCCTAAGCACACTAAACCTCTCTTCACTTAGGGGTTTTGTAAAAATGTCTGCTAATTGATCATCAGTACAAACAAATTGTAGTGTCACATCACCATTCAGTACATGATCTCTTATGAAGTGATGTCTTATCTCAATGTGTTTAGTTCTTGAATGCTGAATTGGATTTTTAGTTAGATTAATGGCACTTGTATTATCACAGTTAATAGGTATTTTATCTTGTTTAATGCCATAATCTTCTAATTGTTGTTTGATCCACAAGATTTGAGCACAACAACTCCCGGCTGCAACATATTCAGCTTCAGCAGTAGATAATGCAACCGAGTTTTGTTTCTTGCTAAACCATGAGATTAGGTTTTCTCCTAGAAATTGACAAGACCCGCTGGTACTTTTCCTATCAAGCTTACATCCAGCGAGTCTGAATCTGTGTATCCTATTAAGTTTAGGCTAGATTCTTTAGAGTACCATAACCCTATATTCTTAGTTCCTATTAAGTATTTAAAAATTCTCTTAACTGCAACTAGATGTGATTCCTTAGGATTAGCCTGATATCTAGCACACATGCAGACACTAAACATAATATCAGGTCTACTTGCAGTAAGATACAATAAAGATCCTATCATACCTCTATACAGTTTCTGATCTACAGATTTACCTGATTCATCTTGGTCTAATTTGCATGATGAGCTCATGGGGGTGCTGATTGACTTGTTTCCCTCCATATCAAACTTCTTGAGCATCTCCTTGATATATTTGGCTTGATTGATGAAGATGCCTCCTTCAGACTGTTTGATTTGAAGCCCGAGGAAGTAGTTCAGCTCTCCCATCATGCTCATCTCAAATTCACTCTGCATCAAATCAGCAAATTCTTCGCAGAGGCGATTGTTAGTAGCACCGAAAATGATATCATCAACATAAATCTGTACTAGTAGCATATCTTGGTTTTTCTTTTTCAGAAATAGTGTTGTATCTACATTACCCCTAGAGAACTCATGTTCTAGTAGGAATTTGCTAAGCCTCTCATACCATGCTCTAGGTGCTTGTTTTAAACCATAAAGTGCTTTGTTCAGTTTATATACATGATTAGGGTATTGATGATTTTCAAAACCAGGAGGTTGTTCTACATATACCTCCTCATTTATATACCCATTTAAAAATGCACTTTTTACATCCATTTGAAATAGTTTGAAATTCTTAGAGCATGCATATGCTAATAATAATCTAATAGCCTCAAGTCTAGCTACAGGAGCAAAGGTTTCATCAAAATCTATACCTTCTTCTGATTATAACCCTTTGCTACTAGTCTAGCCTTATTCCTTATAACAATTCCATTTTCATCAAGTTTATTTTTATAAATCCATTTAGTACCTATAATCGGATATTCAGAAGGTCTCTCTACTAGATTCCATACCTTGTTTCTAGTAAATTGGTTTAATTCTTCTTGCATTGCATTTATCCAATTTACATCATTTTCGGCTTCTTCTATATGTTTGGGCTCAAAGTGTGAGACGAAAGCTAGATGGTTATTTAAATTCCTAAGAGATGCTCTAGTCCTAACCGGTTGAGATGGATCATCTAGAATTAGTTCCTTAGGATGCCCGTGAGCATACCTCCAAGCTTTAGTTAGCCCATGATTCACAATAGCCTCTTGGCTTGATGATGCTCCTTCAATCAATTTTTGATTATCATCTTGTAATGTCATCTCATCTATCTTTTCTTCAAGAATTTCAGCATCATCATCAAAGTTAACTTTCTTATTAGAGGAGATGTCACTAGAATCATCAAATACAACATGTATAGATTCTTCTATAACTAAGGTTCTTTTATTAAAGACTCTATAGGCTTTACTAGTTGTAGAGTAACCTAAGAATATTCCCTCATCAGATTTAGAGTCAAATTTACCTAGATTATCTTTCCCATTATTATGAACAAAACACCTACATCCAAAAACATGAAAGTAATTAACTTTTGGTTTTCTGTTTTTCCAAAGTTCATAAGGTGTTTTCTTTATGATGGGTCTCAATAGAACTCTATTTAATATATGACAAGAAGTATTAATGGCTTCTCCCCAAAAGTACTTAGGGAGGTTACTTTCACATAACATAGTTCTAGCCATTTCCTCTAGAGTTCTATTTTTCCTCTCCACAACTCCATTTTGTTGTGGTGTCCTAGGTGCAGAAAAATTATGGGTTATCCCCTTTTTACTACAAAACTCATCAAATGACTGATTTTCGAATTCGGTACCATGGTCACTTCTAATGGCTATTACTGAAGTATCTCTAGCATTGGTTACTTCCTTATGAAACTTTTTAAATACTGAAAAAGCTTGATCTTTATGTGCTAAGAACATAACCCAAGTGTATCTAGAATAGTCATCTACAATAACTAGACCATATTTATTTCCACCTAGGCTAGTGGTTCTAGTTGGTCCGAATAGGTCCATGTGTAATAATTCTAGAGGTCTAGATGTAGAGACACATTTTATGGATTTAAATGAGTTCCTAGATTGTTTGCCAAATTGACATGCTTCACATATTTTGTTCTTCTCAAATTTTAATTTTGGCAAACCTATCACGGAATCTCTTTTAACTAGTTTAGTTATTGTGTCCATGCTTGCATGACCTAACTTACGGTGCCATAACCAGCTAGCATCATTATCCTTAGTTTCATTAACAACTAGACATTGGTTATGTTTGGCAAGATCTTCAAGGTCTACAACATACACATTCCCACGTCTAATTCCTTTAAAAACTAAACTATTGTCATTAGGGTTTGTTATAATGCATAGTGATGGTTTAAACATAACATCATACCCTTTATCACATAATTGACTAATGCTTAATAAGTTATGCTTAAGACCATCAACATATCTAACATTATAATAAAAGTAGAAGGGGTAATTTGAACTTTACCAATACCAATGATGTGACCTTGGTTGTTGTCTCCAAAAGTCACAGCACCTCCCTTCTTAGCTTCAAGGATGAAAAATTGATCCTTGTCACCCATCATGTGTCTTGAGCAGCCACTGTCCAAATACCAGCAGTTTTTGTTGACCTTGGCTGCAAGGCACTCCTACACAAGCAAATCATATCATCTTAGGTACCCAAGTTTTCTTGGGTCCTTCATGGTTAGTCAAGTTGGTTCCTTTTGGAACCCATACCCTTTTAATTTTTCTTTTTGTTTTACCTTTCCTAAAATTACACACATTTGCTTTATGACCTATAGTTCCACAACAAAAGCAGGTTATTTTCTTAGTTTTACTTTCCCCAGCTTTAACAAAGAAGTTACTAAGAAGTTTTTGTTTATTTCTTGGTTTATATCCTAAACCCGCTTTATTAAATACTGCTCGTTGACTATTTAGTATCATATTTAACTTTTCAGAACTATATGTAAATTTTTCAACCAAAGGTTTGTATTTGTTAAGTTCTTTAGTTAGTGTTTGATTTTCTGCTTTTAGATCATTTAGTTCTTTTGTGAGATCCTTGTTTAAGATTTGTTTATGGTTTTTAAGTTCTGAAAATTCCTTAGTTAGTTCTTCGTTATCTTTACTTAAGGTGTTAGTTTTCTTAATTAAGAGTTGGTTGCTTGTCTTAAGTTCTAGATTTTCTATGGTGATACAGTCCTTATCCTTAACTAGTTTATCGCATTTAAGTATGTATGATTGTTTAGCTATTTTTAGTTCTTTATTCTTAAGATTTATGGCCTTATATTCTATCATTAATTCATTAAATGCATCATAAAGTTCATCAAAAGAAAAATCGAGATGTGATTCAGATGTTACCTCATTTTCATTGGCCATGAAGCACAAATTGGCCTTTTCTTCTTGTTCTTCATCCGATGATGAAGATGATGCGTCGGAGTCCGATAAGGTGGTGACGAGGGCTTTCTTCTTCTTGTACTTGTTGCCCTTCTTTAGTAAGGGACACTCAGCTCTGATGTGTCCCGGTTTTTTACACTCATAGCAGCCAATCCCCTCATTTTCCCTTTCCTTACCTTTGTCCTTGCGGTAGGAATTTGAGGGGCCTCTCCTTTGATGATAGGACTTCTTGTGGTTGATGAATTTTCTGAATTTGCGCACAAGAAGAGCCTCACCATCATCTTCCTCATGTTCTTCTTCTTCACTGCTGCTACTGCAAGACAAGTCCTTGTTAGATGAAGTAGATTTAAGAGCTATTACCTTTTTCTTATGGGAGGACTCTTCCTCGTTGTGTTGCTTCATGGTTAGCTCGTGCGTCATTAGGGATCCAAGAAGCTCCTCAAGTGGTAACTTGTTCAAGTCCTTGGCTTCTTGGATTGCCGTCACTTTAGCTTCCCATGACCTTGGTAGACAACGAAGGATTTTCCTGACAAGCTCACTGTTAGTATAGTTCTTGCCAAGGCTTTTTAGGCCATTGACAATGTCAGTAAACCTAGTGAACATGCATGTGATTGTTTCATTAGAATCCATTTTAAATAGTTCATACTTATGAACCAAAATATTTATTTTGGATTCTTTGACTTGATTCGTGCCCTCATGGGTCACTTCAAGTCTGTCCCAAATCTCTTTTGCAGAATTGCAAGTTGAGACCCTATTGAATTCATTTCTATCTAAGGCACAATAAAGCACATTCATAGCTTTAGAGTTTAGTTGTGCCTTTCTCATGTCATGTTCATCCCAATCCTTTTCTAGTTTGGGTACCGTGACACCCTCTACATATATGGATGGGATGTATGGCCCATTTACTACAATGGTCCACATCTCATAGTCTTGGGCTTGGATGAATATTCTCATCCTAGCCTTCCAATATGAGTAGTCGGATTCATTAAAGAATGGGGGTCTTTGGGTGGACTGACCCTCAATGTGGGAAGATCCAAATGGGGTTGTCATTTCGATCTTTTACTCTTGGGTGGAAGAGTTTAGGCTCTGATACCACTTGTTGCCCAGATAGACAACCCAAGAGGGGGGGTGAATTGGGTTTTAAAATAATCTTACAATTTAAAACGATGTGGATGACTAATTAAAGCTATTGCAAGTTGTTCGATTAATTGCTATGTGCTGTGAGTGATATGAGAGTAAGAGAAAGAGAGACAATCAATCACAAACACCAAGTTTTATAGTGGTTCGGAGCTAACCCTTGCTCCTACGTCCACTCCCCAAGTCTCACTTGGGAATTCACTATAACCCCTTGGATTACAGCCGGTTGTTTTCCAAGCTCACAACCAAACTTGTTGTTTTACGAGCTCACAACGAACTCGGTCGGTTTTCCCAGGCTCACCGACTAGAACCAACCCCGATTGTTTTCCCGGGATCACAATCGAACCTTTACACGTTGGTTTTACACTCGGCTCACCAACCAACCTCTATACCCTTGATTCAATCCCCCGATTGAACCAAGCAAAGACAATGTGTAGATGAAAAGAACAAACAGAAAAATACAGCTTCTCAAAAGCAGATAAATGGCAATATGAACAATAACGAAGTTAAGAGCCCTCAAACGCTTTTAAGTTGGAGAAGAGGAAGGGCTTCTTGAACTTCGGGTCTCCTCTTGAATGTGTAGTCGACTTGAATGCAGGAGGAGGCCCTTTCAATGTTGGGAAGAAGTAGGTGGATGCAGTTAATGCTGCTCTTCCCTCTTTTTCGTTGAAGAACAAGTTGCAGAGATTGAAAGCTTGATTACTTGGAGTGGAATGGTTGTTCTCTCCTTTGCTACAGTCCTCTGTGGCTATTTAAACCAACCCCCACGGAAACTAGCCGTTAGAGAGCTTTTTCTGCCCGTTCTGCACACTCTGTACACCCTGACAATGTGTCCGTTGGTGGGTTGGAGTCGACTCGCGCGATCAGGAGTCGACTCGGCTGTAGCGGGAGTCGACTCATGCTTTTCTGGAGTCGACTCGGCAACTGTTTCGGATTTGAATTAAAGTAGCCTCTTAGACTGGGAGTCGACTCGTCTTGACCTGGAGTCGACTCGCCAACTTCTGGAGCTGACTTGGCTTTCTCGGAGTCGGCTCATCCCATGGAGTCCGTGGATCTATTTTTGAATTTGGTCCACTCGAGTCGACTCGACAATCCTGGGAGTCGACTCGGCGCTCAGAGCCCGAACTCCCTATCTTCTGTCTTTTGCCTCGTCCAGTCTTGGAGTCGACTCGAACTTCCCCGGAGTCGACTCGGCTCTCAGTTTCCGAAACACTGTCTTCTGTCTTTTTGATGTAGAGCTGCCTTGGAGTCGACTCTAGCTGTCTGGGAGTCGACTCGAATCTCAGAGACAGTAAATTGGTCTTCTGTCTTCTTTGTGGTCGCGGAGTCTCGGAGTCGACTCGCGTATTGCGGGAGTCGACTCGAATCTCAGAGTTCGAAAAACGTTCTTTGACTTTTTCCTTGTGTTCCTCTGAGAGTCGACTTGCCAACCATCGGAGTCGACTCGCGTTCCACTGGAGTCGACTCGAATCTCAGACCCGAAAACTGCTCTCTGACTTTTCTGCCTGTGGCTCCTTGGAGTCGACTCTTGCTACCCTGGAGTCGACTCGGTGAACATCGGAGTCGTCTCGCGCACTTCAGGAGTCGACTCGCTGACAGGTTTTGAGTTGATGCTTTCTGTTCGTCTGTCTGTTCTAAGTCGGAGTCGACTCGTACTTATCCGGAGTCGACTCGAGCCCGTGCCAGTGAACTTGATACGCTTGGAGTCGACTCGTGATACTCTGGAGTCGACTCGAGTCTCAGACTTTGGTTCAGGCTGACTTCTTAACTTATCCAAAATATTATGAACTAAGTCTAGAGACACTTAGACAAGATTTTCACTGAAACACTTAATTGAATTCATTAGTAAACAAGAGATATACTCAAATGCTTTGAGCTCATCAAAATCAAATAGGGTTTTAATCAATCACTCCACAGATTACATAAGGCATTATATGGATTGAAGCAAGCACCTAGGGCTTGGTATGATCGATTAAGCAAATTTCTGCTTAATAATGACTTTAGTAGAGGAAATGTAGATAAAACACTGTTTCTCAAAAGAAAGGACGAAAATCTATTAGTGGTACAAATATATGTAGATGACATAATCTTTGGTGCCACAAATGATACTCTTTGCAAAGAATTTGCTGATCTAATGCATGGAGAATTCGAAATGAGTTTGATGGGAGAACTAAGTTTCTTTCTAGGATTACAAATCAAACAAACTAAAGAAGGTATTTTCATTCATCAAACTAAGTATACAAAGGAAATACTAAAGAAGTTTGGGAATGAAAATCATAAGGGAGTAGGCACTCCAATGAATCCTACTAGTAAGCTAGACAAAGATGAAAAAGAAAAGAGTATTGATATTAAGCTTTATAGAGAACTAATTGGATCCTTGCTCTACCTTACTGCTAGTAGACCAGACATCGTATTTAGTGTAGGAATATGTGCTAGATACCAATCAAATCCTAAGGAGTCACATTTAAGTACTGTTAAAAGAATCCTTAGATATTTAAGAGGAACTACGAACATAGGATTATGGTACTCAAGAGACTCCTGTCTAGATTTGCTTGCATACTCAGATGCTGATTTTGCTGGATGCAAATTAGATAGGAAGAGCACTAGTGGAACATGTCAATTCTTAGAAAACAACTTAGTATCATGGTTTAGCAAAAAGCAGAATTCAGTGGCACTGTCAACAGCTGAAGCTGAATATATAGCTGCTGGCAGTTGTTGTGCTCAAGTACTATGGCTTAAGCAACAACTAGAGGACTATGGAGTTAAGCTAGATAATATTCCTATTAAGTGTGATAATACTAGTGCCATCAACCTTACTAAAAATCCGGTTCAGCATTCTAAAGCCAGACACATAGAAATAAGATATCATTTTATTAGGGATCATGTGCAAAATGGAAACATATGTATTGAGCATATATGCACTGAAAAATAATTAGCCGACATATTCACAAAACCCTTAAGTGAAGATAGATTCTGCACGCTAAGGAGGGAATTAGGCATATGTGATCCTTTCTATTGAAGAGATATAAAAGGGAGCAAGCAGTCTCATGATACATTCCTCCCATTTCTAAAAACCCATGAAACATGAGTCAAAATTGTCATATATAGATTCCTTACTCATGTATCATTGTCCCAGAAAGAATTTGTAAGGATTGGAAGCAAAGAAAATTTTTAGAAGCAAAAAGGAAGAGAAAGGAAAAATTCTGAACTTGGGTCGACCTAACCCAGAATAGGGTCGACCCAACGTTGAGTCGATCTAAGAAAATTCTTGAGTCGACCCAATGTCGGGACTCCACTGTTAAAAGGGGGACCCGAGAGCTTTTTTAGGGCACTGTTTGCCCTTGTCCTCTTCTGAAAACTCTATTCCCCACTCTCCAAACTCCTCCAATCAACTCCAAACACTAGATTACTTCAAGATCTTGGAGAAATGGGACCCAAAAGAGCCGTAGCCAAGAGATCCGGAAGAGTCTCACGGATCCAACGTGAGGAAAGACATGCTACGGAGCCATCTACAGTGTCTCCACAACGTGAGGCACATGCAGAGCCACCTCCTCCTCCCTCCCCCTCAGTACAACTTGCAAGGTTTGCGGGGAGACTGGTTACAACGGGGAGAAAAATCCATTCCGAGTTCTTTGATCAAGAAGGGTTCCGTTTGAGGGAATGGATCCAAAGGCAAGGTTGGGAGTATCTTTGCTCCCTAGATGTGATGATCTACCCCGGACTAGTTCGAGAGTTCTATGCCTTCCTCAAAACTGGGATGGGAGGGCTCATTTCGGAAGTTCGAGGAGTTAGGGTTCGAGTTTTCGAGGAGAGTTTGAGTGAGTTGCTTCATCTCTCCTGCGAAGGAGCCACTCCAGAAAAGCCTGAAAACAAGATGAGAGCCCTGCAGTTGATAATGAAAAATGAAGACTTCGACTTTTCAAAGAAGGTAATAGCAAGCTCTCTTTCTGCAGAAATGAGGTTATTGCTCAGCATCATAAATAGGATTTTATTTCCGAAGAACGGAAGATTCGATCTCATCAGAGAGCGAGATCTAGTAGTGATGGAGCATATTATTCAGGGTATTCCCCTGAATCTCCCGGCCATGATCCTGAGGCAGATGAGGGAGGTGATCTGCAACTCCAGATGATACTCACCTTGATCTTCCGACAGCACGACATATCTGTCGAGGGGGAGATCTCCAGGCAGCTACTTCATATTGATACATACACTGCACGATCACTTATACGCATGGGCTATGAGAAAGTGAACGGGCAGTGGGTTCATACTGAAGCAGGGATTCAGGGTGATGCACCAGAGGGTGATGCACCAGATATTGGAGACCCTATCCCTGAGGATGAGGAGCATATGGATCATTCTACTGCACCTTCAGAGGCTGGACCATCGTCATCTGTTCCTGCGGGAGATACAGATGAGTTCTGGAGTAGGATGACAGAGCTTTTGTCAGCTCAGGCGAGGACTATCACTGATGGGCTGACGAGCAGATTAGACATCATGTCTGCTGATATCAGTGATCTGAGGGAGCAGATGGGAGCTCTACGGAGAGAGAGAGAGACTCATGGACCATCTGTGCCACAGGCTGCTGAGTCAGAGATTTCGGCACAGAGTCATCCAGCTCATCGTGCTCCACGCCAGACTCAGTCTCATCAGGCTCGACCTCCCCTCGCCACGTACACTAGGAGGATGAGGACTAGATCCCAGCCATTAGATACTCCCTAGGCTGATATTAGTATTTCTGTCTAGAGCCTAGGATAGGTATCTAGTTCTCATATGTATTTTGTGTTTATCATGTATTTTGAACTTTGATTGAGGAACATTGTATTTGCTTTTGTTTTTGGCATGATTGTACTAAAATATTCCTATTTTGATCAATGAAGTTTGAATGTTTGTTATTTATTGTGTCTATTCCCATGCACCTATTTGATGATAACAAAAAGGGAAAGAAGTAAAGAAAGAGAAATAAGTTGTGTAAGAAAAGAGAAATAACTTGTAAAACAAATTGAAAATTATAATGAGAAAGCATATACATTTAAGGGGGAGCAATTTGTAACAATGAAAATGATCAAATCAAAAATTTCTATCAAATTTCAGAATTTGGCACATAGAATTTCAGAATTTGGCACGCACCTTTCACACCTCGATACATAACCTGAAACTCATGCTTTATCTCAAATTTTTGGAGTTTCATCTTTAATGAAATATAAATAAAAGGGGGAGCAATTCAAAAAGTTAAATTGGAAACATTTGAATGATATAGGGGGAGACTTCACTCTCATATTTGAAAAGCTGAAATTCAGCAACTTGAGCCCTTTTAAAACTGATTTTAAGACAAGTATCAATAGGCTCATACTCTATATTTTGTAATCATCAAAAAGGGGGAGATTGAGGATGATAGTGTTATTTTGATGATTAATAAGCAATAATCGAGAGTATGTTATAAGTTAATTCGATACTTCATTTATATGTCTGTTACTCTCAGTATATTTGTATAACAAGTTAAAGATGCATTTCATTATTTACTTGGATGAATCTAACCTTGAGTTGCAGCAAAGTGTGGATTGAGTCGACCCCAAGGTTGATTGGGTCGATCCCGGCACATCAAGAAAGCATTTGACACACTTCTGCAAAAATGGCACAGATGAACAGTAAGTTGGGTCGACCCAAGAAAAGCATGAGTCGACCCAAACTTCAAGCTTCTCAACAACTCAGAAAATGGTTCTCTGAAAATACTGAGAGGGTCGACCCAACTTCTCAACAACTCAGAAAATGGTTCTCTGAAAATACTGAGAGGGTCGACCCAAGATGAAGTTGAGTCGACCCAAGCTTGAGTCGACCCAAACCCTGAGAGGGTCGACCCAAAGGCAAGACAGAACAGATGACAGAAAAGGTTCTCTGGAAACCCTGAGAGGGTCGACCCAAGAAGAAGTTGAGTCGACCCAACTGAACCTTGAGTCGACCCAAAGAAATGTTGAGTCGACTCAAGTGAAGGAAGGCTGAATTGCAAGTTTCTGTGGTTCTGAGAGGGTCGACCCAAGGAAAGGTTGAGTCGATCCAAGTGAAAGTTGGGTCGACCCAAGGATAGGTTGAGCCGACCCAAACACGAGCAGAAGCATAACGGCTAGTTCTGCAGAAGTACTTTTTGTCCTTCCAACAGTGAGTAACGGCTAGTTTTTGAATTCTAACCATTGGGGCTTGTCCAATGGATGAAGGAAACTATTTAAAGTGGCACTATTCATCAGAGAGAATATCCTTTTGCAAGAATATCAAAGAGTACACAAGAAAGAAAAAGTGCCCTAATCTTCTTCATCCAAGTGCTTCATTCAAGAGTCAAAAGAAAGTGGTTGAGCAGATTCAAAGACTCATTAAGAGCTCCATCCACCCTTGAAGAGTGAAGCATCCTTGACAAAGAAGAGAGAAGTCACATCAAGCGATAACTATTCTCTAAACTCTTCTTTGTAGATTATATTGTTATATTTGCTCATCTAGGAGCTTAAATCTTCTTTCTTTGTTTATTAAACTCCTTGTAAAGGTTAGTTGGTTAGCCCGCAAAACCAACGGTATAGGTTGATTGGTGAACCCGTAAAACCAATTGTAAAGGTTCGTTGGTGAGCCCGAAAAACCAACATAGGTTCGTTGGTGAGCCCGTAAAACCAACATAGGTTTTTGGTGAACCCGAAAAACCAAAGTGTAAAGGTTTTTGGATTGTGAGCCCGAAAAACAATCCAACTGTAATCCGCGGGATTATAGTGAATTCCCAAGGGGTCGCTTGGGGAGTGGACGTAGGTGCTAAGGAGAGCACCGAACCACTATACTTCTTGTTGTTTGTATTGTGATTTGTTTATTTCACTAACTCATCAATTAACATAAGTAAGTTAGTTAAAATTAAGAGAAACCAATTCACCCCCCCCTCTTGGCTTGTCACCTTGGGCAACACCTCCTCCACCTCGTAGATCAAGTAGGGTCTCCCATCCTCCTGATAGATACTTAGGTATACTAGTAGAGGACATCGAGAAAATGTTTCTCATGGGAGATAGGGAACATGTACAGGATCCCAATACCTACAACAAGACGATATCTGATATCGATTCCGAGAAATGGCTGGAAGCCATGAAGTCATAGATAGACTCCATGTATTCCAACCAAGTCTGGACCTTAGTAGATCCACCAGAAGGTATAGTACCTATGCAAATGAATCTACAAAAGGAAGATAGGTTCGGATGGGAAGGCAGACCTATAAGGCAAGGCTAGTGGCGAAAGGGTATAGTCAGCGCGAAGGCATTGACTATCAGGAGACCTTTTCACCTGTAGCCATTCTGAAATCCATTCGAACATTGCTTGCCATTGCAGCATTTCATGATTATGAAATATGGCCGATGGATGTGAAAACTGCTTTCCTGAATGGATATCTTGATGAAAATATCTATATGGAGCAGCCTTTGGGTTTCACTTTCAGTGATGGTGATCACAAGGTCTGCAAGCTGCAAAGGTCCATCTATGGACTAAAGCAAGCATCTCGGAGTTGGAATACTCGTTTCAATGATGCGATCAAATCGTTTGATTTCACCAAAAACAAAGAGGAACCGTGTGTTTAAAAGAAGATTAGTGGGAGTGCTGTCGTGTTCCTCGTACTGTACGTGGATGACATCCTCCTGATAGGGAATAATATTCCCATGCTAACTTCGGTCAAGGTCTGGTTGTCAAAAGAGTTCTCCATGAAAGACCTTGGGGAAGCATCCTATATTTTGGGGATTAAGGTCTATAGAGATAGATCTAAGAGGATGCTTGGCCTATCACAGAAGATGTACATAGAGAAGGTACTGAAGAGGTTCAGTATGGAAAACTCCAAGAGGGGTCTATTGCCCCTAAGGCATGGGATTCATCTCTCCAAGAAGATGTGCCCCAACACAACTGAAGAGATTCAACGCATGAGCAGGATTCCTTATGCTTCTGCAATAGAAGCCTCATGTATGCCATGCTGTGTACACGACCTGATATAGCCCTTGCTGTGAGTGTCACTAGCAGATATCAGTCGAATCCAGGTGAAGAGCACTGGACAGCTGTGAAGAACATTCTTAAGTACTTGAGAAAAACTAAAGATTTGTTCTTGATTTTTGAAGGATCATCAGAGTTAAAGATAGAAGGATACACAGATTCAGATTTCATGACTGATATTGACGATAGAAAGTATCTATCTGGATATGTGTTCTTGTGCAATGATGGTACGATAAATTGGAAAAGTTCCAAACAACCGATCATTGCTGATTCTACCATGGAAGCTGAATATATCGCCGCCTCTGAAGCTGCAAAGGAAGCCTTCTGGTTCAAGAAATTCATTGCAGAGCTAGGTGTAATGCTATCAGATGCCATCACACTCTACTGCGATAATAATGGCGCCATAGCTCTTGCTAAGGAGCCAAGGTCTCATCAGAAGTCCAAGCACATAGAGCGGCGCTTGAAAGAATAGATGCCCTACAAGCCAATCGCAATATGTATTGCGAAGGGTTTTTTTTTGATTTTCTAAATCATGTACATGACATTTAAATATGAATAAAGGCATTATGTTTTATCATATGCTGTTGATTATTTTTTGTGATAAATCCCTTAGATTAGGGCAATGGTTTTGAGGCTATGATGAGATCATACTAGTGAGACTTAAAATTCTAAATCCTAATCTTAAATATTTCCAGTCATTGGTACATTGAGTCGGGGATCAATATTTACCAGAAAGACTGGTACATCTTATGTATGCTCGATGCAGAGGGTGATTGATCTCATAATCACTTGTGTGGAGACACTAATACAAAGATGTGGGTAGGGGTGCAAATGGGTCGGGTCGGGTCCTAGGTGACCCCGATCCGACCCGATTTTTTGTCCGGGTCCCAATTTTGGACCCGGACCCGACCCGGTGGGTCTGAGTCGGGTTCGGGTCGGGTCCGGGTCTGATTCGGGTCGGGTCCGGGTCCGATCGGGTCCAATTTTTTTGTGCTTTTGGAAAAAAATTTGGGCAAATCTAATTTGGTCATATCATAATTATGAGGTGCTGGGTGACCCATGACTTGAAAGACTTTGCAATTGAGCTCCAGTCAGAACAGATGACCCATGACTTACTAAGTCGGTCTACAAGCCAAATTTCATATCACACTATTTTTATCTATATGACTGATTGGACGGAACTCGGTGTCTCCCAGCTCCCCTCTCATGAGGACAAAAAAAATCCCAGACCTTCTTCCAAAATCCAATTCCATTACAGAAAACTGGCACATGACCCATATTCAGTTGCAGTGTTCCCTCACTTTCTCCCTTCAAAAGTTAAAAGAAACAAAAACCAAAAAACAGAAGGAAAAAAAAAGGCAGCTACCGAGACACCAGAGGTCTCAACAGTGTAATAGATCGAGAGAGAATCCTGACGGGCCGACGTTCCTTTGGATTATGCGAACCTATGCTTGTTGCTAACTTGCTATCCTCCCACACTGACCAACAATACCACAACCCACGCCAAAAAAAAAAGAAAAAGAAAAAGAAAAAGAAAAGACTTTCTTTTGCTTTTCCTCTCTCTCTCTTCGGGTCCATTCGGGTCGGGTCGGGTCCGTTTGGTAAACCCAGACCCGACCCAGAAAATGATTCGGGTCCAATTTTAGGACCCGACCCGGACCCGCGGGTCCTAAAATTCGGGTCGGGTCGGGTCGGGTCACGGGTCGACCCGACCCATTTGCAGCCTTAGATGTGGGTGCTCATTAGAGGAATGAGTTCACTGAATTGACCTACAAAGAGAAATCTTATGAAGTCTTACTTACATGTCAAAAGATGATTCTCTTAGTGGGAGTTGTGCAACTGATCCTTTGATCTGAGATCACCATAGTATCTTGTGCACATAAATCCATATTTTGATTTCCACTCATTCATGACAATAAGTTGTGTACGAGGTCTTCTGGATATGGTGGATTGTGTACGAAGGTTATGAGTAGGTCAATAAGGAATTAATCACTTCTAGTAAGAGAAGATCACATTTTATTTATTCTAATCATATGATAATTCAGGGAGCCTTTGATCAAAGCACAATGAAAATTAGAAAGAGTTTCTAATGTTTCATTATTCGAATTATCATTAGAAGATTGAGAAATATATAAATATGAAATTGAGTTTGACATATATTCATACTCATATACATATTCGAGATGCAGTTTGATTAAAGAATTGAATTGCACGGTAACTTGCCACTGAAGGGTATTTTTGGTATTTTTACCTAATTTTATATTGGGGAACTTGCTTAGCGGTCCATTTATTGACCGAACTTTAACATTAAATCCCTGTTGTCCGATTGTTTAACAACCGGTCCATATATATTTCAACATTATTTTATAGGACGAAAATGCCCCCGCCTCTCCCATTCCCACCGAAAAAGGAGAAGAAAAAGGCAGCCGCCGGCCACGGCCCCCCCCCTCTCGAGCCTCCTCCCACGCCTGCCGCCGGCCACAGCCCGCCCCCTCCCGCGCCCGCTGCCCCCTTCCGCGCCGCCGGGAATACCTCCGCCCCCACGGTGGGGAGGTGCCGAAGAAGAGGAGCCGCTGGCCAGCCGCGGTTGCCGTAGGCTGCAACTCGCCCCCCCGGTGGCCCCCTCCTACGGCCGCCACCGTCCGACCCCCTTCTATAGCTGCCGGCCTCGCGAGAGGAGAAGGAAGAAGAAAGAAGGAGAAGGGAAGAAGAGAAGAAAAAAGAAAAGAAAAAGAAAATAAAATAAAAGAAAAAGAAAAAAATAAAATAAAAATAAAAATAAAAATAAAGTTAACTGTGTTCCTAAACAAGTTAACTGTGTTCATAGACAACTTAACTGTGTTCACAGATCTGGAGTCGACCTCTGCTCACCTGGAGTCGACCCCTTAACAGCACGAGTCGACCCCTGCTCACCTGGAGTCGACTCTCAGGCTTTCCAAGACAAGTTAATTGTGTTCAAAGACAAGTTAACTGTGTTCCTACACAACAGTGTTCCTAGACAAGTTAACTGTGTTCCCAAACAACTGAACTGTGTTCGTAGACAACTGTGTTCCTAGACAAGTTAACTGTGTTCCCAAACAACTTAACTGTGTTACTAGACAAGTTAACTGTGTTCCCAAACAACTAAACTGTGTTCCTAGACAACTGTGTTCCTAGACAAGTTAATTGTGTTCCTAGACAAGTTAATTGTGTTTCCAAACAACTTAACTGTGTTTCTAGACAACTGTGTTCTTAGACAAGTTAACTGTGTTCACAGACAATTTAACTGTGTTCCTAGACAAGTTAACTGTGTTCCCAAACAATTTAACTGTGTTCCTAGACAAGTTAACTGTGTTCATAAACAACTTAACTGTGTTCCTAGACAACTGTGTTCCTAGACAAGTTAACTGTATTCTTAGACAAGTTAACTATGTTCCTAGACAACTTAACTGTGTTCCTAGACAAGTTAACTGTATTCACAGACAACTTAACTGTGTTCCTAGACAACTATGTTCCTAGACAAATTAACTGTATTTCTAGACAAGTTAACTGTGTTCATAGACAACTTAACTATGTTTCTAGACAACTATGTTCCTAGACAAGTTAACTGTGTTCCCAAACAACTGAACTGTGTTCATAGATAACTGTGTTCCTAGACAAGTTAACTGTGTTCCCAAACAACTTAACTGTATTCATAGATAAGTTAATTGTGTTCACAGACAACTTAACTGTGTTCCTAGACAAGTTAACTGTATTCCCAAACAACTAAACTGTGTTCCTAGACAACTGTGTTCCTAGACAAGTTAACTGTGTTCCTAGACAAGTTAACTGTGTTCCTAAACAAGTTAACTATGTTTCTAGACAAGTTAACTGTGTTCCTAGACAAGTTAATTGTGTTCCCAAACAACTTAACTGTGTTTCTAGACAACTGTGTTCCTAGACAAGTTAACTGTGCTCACAGACAACTTAACTGTGTTCCTAGGCAACTGTGTTCCTAGATAAGTTAACTGTGTTCCTAGATAAGTTAACTGTGTTCCTAGACAAGTTAACTGTGTTCCCAAACAACTTAACTGTGTTCCTAGACAAGTTAACTGTGTTCACAAACAACTTAACTGTGTTCCTAGACAAGTTAACTGTGTTCCTAGACAAGTTAACTGTATTCACAGACAACTTAACTGTGTTTCTAGACAACTGTGTTCCTAGACAAATTAACTGTGTTTCTAAATAAGTTAACTGTGTTCCCAAACAACTTAACTATGTTCCTAGACAACTGTATTCCTAGACAAGTTAACTGTGTTCCTAGACAAGTTAACTGTGTTCACAGACAACTTAACTGTGTTCCTAGACAACTGTGTTCCTAGATAAGTTAACTGTGTTCCTAGACAAGTTAACTGTGTTCACAGACAATTTAACTGTGCTCCTAGACAAGTTAACTATGTTCCCAAATAACTTAACTGTGTTCCTAGACAAGTTAACTGTGTTCACAAACAACTTAACTGTGTTCCTAGACAAGTTAACTGTGTTCCCAAATAACTTAACTGTGTTCCTAAACAACTGTGTTCCTAGACAAGTTAACTGTGTTCACAGACAACTTAACTGTGTTCCTAGACAACTGTGTTCCTAGACAAGTTAACTGTGTTCACAGACAACTTAACTGTGTTCCTAGACAACTGTGTTCCTAGACAAGTTAACTGTATTCACAGACAACTTAACTGTGTTCACAGACCTGGGGTTGACCCCTGCTCACCTGGAGTCGACCGCCGCAGGATGCGGGACGACGCCCTTCTTCCTCTTCTTTGGCACCTTCCCACCATGGGGGCGGGGGCGAAGGCATTCCTGGCGGCGCGGCCGCGGGAGGGGGCTCGGGAGGAGGCGAACCGGGGCCAGCGGCAGCCGCGGGAGGGGGCAGGCCGCGGTCGGCAGCAGCCGCGGCTTGGAGATTACAGTTTGGAAAGTCTCTGAAATTCTTCTTCTTCGGGAGGATGGGAGATCATGAGGGAAGGGGCATTTTCGGTATCTTATTTCAAAATAAAAGGGGCTCAGGGATCGGAAATTACAGTTTGGAAAGTTTCTGGACCGGATATTTTAGATTTAATTAACAAGGACTTTTTGTTACAGTGGAGTCTTTAGAGGGATGGGAAAGTAATGTCCCCTTTTATATATTCCAGGTAGACATGACACGTCGCTAGACATCAATCTTGTCTTATAGGTTTGATCGAATTAAAGAGTTTAATTCGATCACCAATTAGAAAGGATTCTAATTGTTAAGTTCGGGTTCGCGCAGTTTGGACTTAAATTGATTAGAAGAGTTCTAATCAAGTTGGGTCAACTCGCATTCACACCTATTGCTGGCTAAGTATGAAACCCAATGGGTCATACACAAAAAAACTTATAAGGGTCTAATTGGAATAGATCATGTTTGCAAGATAAACATCCTAGCAGGTGTTGCAAACCCTAGCTCCTGATTCAAATTAAATTCGAATATGATTCTTAGATTAGGTTGATCTAATATGATTAGATCATGACCTAATATGGGTTAGCCAAGAGTTGGAACCCATTCGACTTTAATTAGACCTGATTTGATTAGGTTTAATATTTTCTTTAAGTTGGTTAAACCTAATTGGATTGGGTTTGATAGGGCCTTCACTTCTGGACCATTGATCGCTCCCTGAATGAAGGATCTGGTCTACTAGTTGGCGTCTTCATCTGGACCATTGGATGGCTTCCTGGATGAAGGATTTGGTCCACTGGTTGGCGCCTTATTCTGGACCATTGAATGGCTCCCTGGATGAATAATCTGGACCATTGGTCAGCGCCTGAATCTGGACCACTGAATGGCTCCCTGGATGAAAGATCTGGACCATTGCTCAGCGCCTGAATCTGGACCACTGGATGGCTCCCTGGATGAAATATCTGGACCATTGCTCAGTGCCTGAATCTGGACCATTGGTGATGGCATCTTGCTTCTAGACCATTGGATGGCACCCTGGATGATGATGCCTTGATCTGGACCATTAGATGGCGCCTAGATCTGGACCATTGGCTTTGGTTCCCTGCATTTGGGCCCTTGGATCATCAGGATTTAAGAGAAAAACGTGAGAAAGAAGCGTATAATTAGATACGACTTTTTTTAAAGCTTGATACGCCTCCCTCTCTCTCTTGTTGGCACCCTCTTATCACACCCTTTGATGCATGAAGGGATGGCTAGGATGCATCCCTTCACATCTATAAATAGGGAGCCATTCCACCGTATTCTTCATTCCAACTCCACCGCATTCTCTCTCCCTTATTCCTTCTTTTTTTACAAGCCTTTGTCTCTTTCTAGCATTGCTTCTAGTGTATCCTAAGCCAAGACAAGGAGGTCTTCTTTAGGACAAAAAGATTAGAAGTGATTTAGAAAGGTGAAAGAAAAATAAGAGAGGAGAGAAAGCAAGCCAATTTAAATCCTTTGGAAGGATTCAACATTAAGGATCAAAAAATCTTTGGAGCTAAAATCTTGATCGAGTTTCCATGTGGATCACCGTTGGAGGGCGGACACTTGGACGCCTCGTGGAGATTCTACAAACTTGGATTTAGTGTTACAAGTATTTTTCTATTTCAGCATTTATATTTATATTGTTTGATTGTTACCATTAAGGTGATCTAGGCTTCATATTAAGGGACTTTATTAAGAAATTTTTAAAATTTCTAGCTTCCGCTGCACATTATGACATGATCGGAACCCTACAGCGCTTTCACCTCATACGCGACTATCTCGAAAAGAAATATGTCGAGGTGCAGAGAGTAGACTCCGCGGACAACGTGGCGGACCCGCTCACTAAGCAGTTAAATCAGCAGCAGACTGAAGCCCACCTTGAGAAGATGGGACTTAGATATATGTCTGATTTGCTTTAGTGCAAGTAGGAGATTGTTAGATGTATGCCCTAAAAGCCAATCTGGCGGACACATTATTAATTCTAGGACATAAATTTGTACCTGACTTTATTATTATTGAATAATAAATGGGCATCTTTTCATTCATATTGTTTATGTGTCTATGAATCGTCCAAAAAATTAATAAGATGATGATACATATTCTCAAGAGTTGAGAATTTGAGCCATGTATCATTGGTGATGAATTTCTAAATGCTCCTGGTCAATGGATCATCACGAGGACGGTGATCAATCCGATCAGTGCACAGATCGCTATCCTTATGGATGGACGAGACTCAAGTCCACAGTGTAGAGACACTGAAGTGATAGTGCAGGTGATTGTTAGAGAACAAGGGTACTGAGCGTGACCAAGACAAGAAGTCACTTTGATGTCTATCCACTCGTCAGTGACTTGCTTGATGTTGCAGTAGTATGACTGGTCTTTTGACCTACGATGCTTCGGCTATTCATAGTGAGGTTATTGTAGTTTGACTGCACATATACATGGTCTCTAGTCATATGGGTCCTTGTTGTGTAGATTGGCTGCAGTAGGTTTACTGTAGGAGTAGGGTATGCACTTACATGAAATCTATCGACCTTGATAGAAGAGGAGTGATCCTATGTGATTTATTAGACTGAGTTCTAAGACCTTGGCCAGGGCAGTAATATACAGTGGAGAAAGAATTTTTCACTATCGGACTCAAGTCAAATAAATCTAGATATATGACAGACGACGGGGTTTGACGAGTTATCCATGACCTCCGGTCTGTAGGGATCCACGATAGAAGGACTGTATCATACGATAACTGCACCTAGAGGTTCATCATTTTATTCTGCTAGGTAGCCACTACATACTGCTAGGTGTCACTGGTAGATGGTGAGACTCACAGGGATCATCTCAATGGTCGATAGTCCCGGATGAGTTGAGTTGGAATTGTTTCAACCCATTGGAGTTTTCAATGATATTGTGATAGAGATCGCAATATATCTCGCTACCAGTTAGAATAGAACCTATGGGATCACACACATTAAAAGTATTGACCGATCCGATGGTTGAATTGTGATTAAGAATCACATATGATCAATTAGATTGATAAATGGATAACCCGCTAAGAGTTAGTGGTTAGAAGAAGGAACAATTGCAATCGGATTGCAATTTAATTTAATTAATTGGACTTGATCATGAGTCCTACTAGGAGTAGGATCCTTGGAGTCCTAATTGGATTAGGATTTCAAATTAAATTAGAGTCCTACTTGAAGTAGAATTTCTAAAGTCCTAATTGCCTTAGGGCTGAAATTTAATAAGTCCTAATTAGATTGGGATATTCTTAAGTTCTAATTAATTTTAATTTTAATCTAATTAAAAGACTCCTAATTGGATTAGAATTGAAGAGTTCAATGGAATCTTGGTTCAATTAAATCCTAACTAGATTAGGATTTGGAATGAAAGAAAGGGTGCACCTAGTTCCTTTTTGAAAGGGACTAAATCACCTAAGATTAAACCCCTAACCTCCACTTGATTAGATCAAGTGGAGGCGTGCGTGATGTAAGATAAGGAGGGAGGGGCGTACACTCCTCCCTTGGCATTTCATGGGAAGAAAAGGAGGAGGGGCCCACGCCCCTCCTTTTGAATAATGGATAAAGATGGAGCTCCTAAATTTTAGGAGCTCCAACTTTATCTTAAACAAAAATAAAAGGGGGCTGCCGCATGGGATTTTTTCATTCCATTATTGAGCCGTACCTCTCCTCCTCTCAACCTTCTTTGAGCCGTGAGAAGCCCTCTCCTCTTTTGGGGTTTCATCAGCCACCAACAAAGAAAAGAAGGGAGGCGTTTGCATTTTTTTCTTTCCTTCTTCCACCAAAAAATAAAAGGCTGCAAGTGTATGCTTCCTCTTATTTATTTTTTTTTCTCCTCTTCTTCATCCTTAAGACAAAGCAACCAAGTGTTGATTGCTGCAAGGAGAAAGGATTCAACCATCAATAGCCATCTCTGCAAGAGAGCTAGCACCCTGGGGAGATCCAAAGGCTTCGATCGAATCATTACTTCGTGTGGATACCTATAGAGACCGGACGTGTGTGCGGCTTCCTCTGAATTTTCATCAAATACCACGTGAATCAGATTTGCGGAGACCATCTACCCGCACAAGGTGAAGATCTGATCTTCTTAATCATGATTTTAAAATGATTTAACAAGAATTTAATCCTGATCTATCTACAAAAGGTTTTAAAATACGTTCATGCGATGAACGGAATATGCACATGTCATTCCGCTGCGCATCTGAAAATTTTTTGAATTTTCAGTGGCATGTGATAGATCCTAACAACATCCTCCTCAGCTTTTATACACTTAAGGTATAGGCTAGGTCGGGTTTGCAAACTTAATTTTACATGACCAAAGTTCTATTGACAATTAATTCTATATGTACTCAGTTCTTTATAAATCTGTTGCGGTCGTAATTCCTTCATAGCATACTCCCTAGTAGAGGAACAGTTCAAGATGTTTCATCTCACCGATTAATTCCTGCTTAGCTTTCCTACTTTTAGATCGGTCAAGGTGGGTTCACTATCTTAATCTTAAAGCAGAGTTCTCATGTTGAATCCTCTGAACCTAAATTGTTTAACTACTCTAATGATAATAAGGACTCCAGAAAGAATCGAAGAGATGTACTTGTTATAAGAGTTTCACATTCTAAAATACAAGCAAAATAACAAGGCCAGATGTTTCTCTCGGACACGGATACTTATAAACACATACATATGTATATGCATATCTCTTCATGGGGCATATATAGATAACGCCAAATTGCCTTTAACATTTATTTATAAACAAAAGCAAAGAAGAGTGCCTAAAAGGTGTTATGAGAATAAATTTAGTTTCTTTGGACCAATCTTATCATTAAAATAAGAACCTGAACCGATAGACAAGGACTTTACAAGTCAACAAAAATATTAAGCATTTCAGAATGTAACATAATTTATTAAGGAAAGGTTGCCATGAACATAAGGAAGCAGAGTCTGTATATAACTGTATAGGTATGTGTAAGTGAGAGTGAGACCAAGAGAGCGACAGAGAGAGAGAGAGAGAGAGAGAGAGAGAGTGCCGTATCTGACTATTACAACAATATGGCCAAACATGTTCACTGGACAAAGCCTGAGATTGAGAAGCCTCTCAAACTTGTCTTTCGCCTCAGCTTGTCGGTGCCATCACTTTACAGAACAAAGAAGAGATCAATGATGATACACGTAAAAAAGATTGATTTCGAAGCTCAAGACATATTTAAGTCCAAAAAACACTTGCCTTTTCAAGATTTTCTATCTCCACTATTTTCTGTATCTGTTCTGCAATACTGTCCTGAAAGGTCAAATAATAGGTCAAGTTTCTCATGTTATGTTTATACAAGGAAACAACAAATAACTCAACGAGATCAGCCTGACAAATAGCAATTTAATAAGGTAATCAACTGCATTACTAACCGCCTCAGCGGCAAGGACAACAATGTCCATTTCCACCTCAATCTCAATCATTGAAGATATCTGGAATGCAGACATCATTATTGCCTATTATAATAGAACATAGACAGATTATCACATTGAAGTGGAAGTGGATTACTATTGATGAAAACCAACTTTTGAATAGCTATCAATACTTGCGAAGAGGGAATTTTCCATGCTTTGACATACCCTGTCAACTCCATCTCATCAAGCACTAGAAAAGATGTTTCAATGCAAGGTGACTTTGAACAGAAGACTGTCAAAATTTATTGTTTCTGTTATGATTATGAATTCATTACAAATTAGCAGGTTTCTCTCAAAACCACAATAGTTCAGATATTATGCAAGAAATGTTTAGGTGAAGTTACCAGTAAGATGGCTCCCCCACAGCTACAATTTTGTTCTTCAATTGACACAGCAAGCCAACATCCAAACCTTCGAGAGACAATGTTACAGAGTTTAGGTGCATTTCTGATTCAGCATATTGCAGATAAGTCAACACTCTATAAGAATACTCAAATTCTTAACTAAGAGAATTATGCGAAAAAAATACCACTTTTTCAGCAGCTTGTCTTAAGTCCTTATGCAAATCTGCAGCAGGTCATATTGAGATAAAAGCTGCTGCTTAAGAGCAATTACATCCACTGTCTTTTGAGGAAGCTGAAATGACCATGAAGGGAAAGGCCAAGCATAAGCAAAGGTCTGCATCACAGTTTTATGTCTTAGTATTGGGTTTATAGCGCCATACCAACACATGGTAAAGGTGCCAAATTAGCACACCACTTAGGTATTTTACTGTATCGAGTCCCTATACCAATTCCCCATTGATACTTTGTGGTACAACCCAACGTTTGCTGTGTGGGTACCGGGCCCCGTATCGGTTGTCCGACAGCACGAGTCGGTAGGGCCCGCCTCTGGTCCCTTGTTTCATTTGAAACAAAGGCCCGAAGGGGGCCTTTTTATGTTTGCGGGCCCCACCTCCACGTCTTCCCGGCCTCTGCCTCCTCCCCGTAGAGGGTCTCTGGCCTCCCCCGGCCGGCCTCTCTCTTTCTTCCTCTCCCTCCCTCGCTCTCTCTCTCTCTCTCCCTCTCTCTCTCTTCCTCTTTTTCTTTCTCCTTCTCCCCATCCGGCGATGAGTCTCGGTTTTGATGACGGAACTATCCCGGTGTGTCACCAGTATGGCTCAGGACAATCTGAACCGAGCAGTTTGGGATGGTTCCGCCGACCATGGTACAACCAGTATGGATTGGTATGATCTGATACATAAAATGTTGGTCTACATACATATTTATGCAGGCTATTCCTTTAATATTGAAATATTGCAACAACATGATTCTACGATATCCACAAATTCTCCTTTCACATCGTATGTGCTTTAATTTAATGTATAATTGTGTTGATCACTTGATTGTGGTATGTTTCATTACAAAAACAATCATTCAGTTGCAAGCTCAAAGCATATTTATGAAAGGCGAACAAAGCAGTCATAGTTTTGCACAAAGTGCTGCCTGCTGGATGGATACAAGAAGCCGCACTAGTTTTTCATGGAAAAATTGGCAGGTACACTAAAGAACTACAGCTCTTTAATTTGGTTGTTCTACACATTTAGTGCAAAACAGTACTTAGATAGGGGATCCACTTAGAATGTGCCCTAGAAAATAAGTTGTTTAATGTTATGCAACCGAAGAAGAAAGTAACCAAACATTTCTTCTTGTAGTTCTAGTGCGTCTAAAGAATTCATAATTTACATGGATAACTGGGAAAGAAAGTTATGTGAATGACTCTCAACCTGCCATCTGCCCTTTATGAATTGGTGCCAGATTTCTAGCCAAGGCAACTTTATGAAGGAGAAAAGACAACCTAAAAATCCTGTTAGCATGTCTTGTATTAAGAAAAACCAAGATTAAAGCTGTTTAAATCTACCCTCTGAGTCTCAGCTGTTCTTGATACACATGCTACCATAACATGTACAACATTAACCATATAAAACAAAGAAAAGTTGGAAGACAGAAAACATTATACAGATAATAAAGAAGTGCAGTCATAATTATGAAAAAAATAGCAGATATTATAAAGATCAGGAAAAAGCATAGTATTAGATCGGTCAGCGAGGAGGTCAACTAATAACAAAAGGTTTGGAGAGAGGGAAAAAGGATCACCTGAGGCAATTCTGGGAGAAGTACACGGTTCGTGGTAATTCCCACAGCCAATGATGCAATGGCGGCTACTGAAATAAGTCTAGGAAGGCACGGGTCAACATCCAGCAGAGCAAAAGGAAAAATGAATCCCCATTCTTAAATGGAGTTCTAAGCAGTTGTGAACAGGGGATCCTTATCCACTAGCGTGGTTTGTAAGGCACATGGGCCCTGGATCAAACCGAGGAGATAATGTATCCATTTCCCAATAACATTTGATGGACCTGCTAATTAAATGGTCAATCTTTCTCCTTCTTGAGCAGGAAGCTCCACTGTTTTGGTAGCAACCTATGCATGCAAGATGTTCCTGAAAGAATACGAACCTGTAGCAACAAAAAGAAATGAAGCCATGAATATGCATGATGAAATGTACAATGGAAATCAACTTTGAAATTATAGAAGGGTAACTTTAGATTCAAATCTTTGTACTTCCTCTGCCCTTTTATCTCCAAATCTACTTATAGATAAATTAGGAGATCCCCATAACAGTCACCATCAGAGAATTGAAATCAATCATACTTGTAACCCTCTGGCTACTCAATAGTTTCCTCATGTCAAAATAGATAGTGTGGCAAGCATATCTTTTTCTTAGCTCATTTTTTTAAAAAAAATAATCATCTAAATGATCTAAAATACACAAGAAACAGAAGTTAAATTATGCAAATCTTTTCTGGGAATCAGATGCTACAACTGGTTAATGTGGTTATTGCCAAACACAAAGATTAGGGGTGTGGAATTGTATCTGATAGATAACCAATTAAGAACTGTGGTATAAGTTAGTGACTACATAAAAATATTAATAATGCAGCTCCATATGTCAAATGTGACTCTATTGATTTTGTTGAGAACTTTTATATTTGTCACCCATATATATATATATATATATATATATATAAAGACATCATAAATCTTAGATGTAACAAATTTCTAACAGTTTCTTATAGAGCTACAATATTTATCCTTGGTCGAACTCTTCATGTTGTACCACCTTTTCAAATCTTATTCTCCAAAATACCCAGATAAAAAGAGAAAAAGGCGTCAAAATTTGGTGGAAGAACAATTGATCTGATTGACTCCTAAAGCTTGAAATCCTGATATGTTCTAATCACATTCAGCTTACAAGGCTATAATTTCAAATAAAAGCTCTGTTCTAATTATTGCAGCCTTAGATAGTTCAACAAAGACTATAAAGAGTTAATGTCTTGCATTCAATAACTCCAATATGTCAAGGGCATAAAGCAGTCACAAAAAATGATGACCTTCTTATTGCAATTTTCCTTATAAGTAAACATACTTTTGCAGAGTCAAGTTCTTTTCAATTAAATCTTTTCAAGATGTTGTAGGCATAGAGTGGTTATATTGGAATATCTATAATTCTTATCATGGATTTATCTGTTGATTGGCAAAACATGGCATGCACAATGAGTGCAGCGCCAATGCTTCATGAATGCAGCACTAGCATGATATCCAAGGTTCCCAAAAGTAACTTCGACTGCCTAGTTCAGCGCAAAGCATACCTGAGTCCGGAACCGTGCTGGTAAGTGAGAACGGTTCGGCACTCAGTGCTTCTCCTTGGTTCGAATCAGTTCAGACTGGTTCCTACTAGTTCCAAACTAATAATATAAAAGAAAGAGGATAAAAGGCCTTCTAGACCACTTTGTCCACTCCTTTTAAACTTCAGAAGGCTTAGGAGTGTGGGAAAGTAAGAAAAGAAGGGGTAGGAGGGGCTTTGTAGGTCAGCAAGTAGGATCAAAGAAGAAAAGGCACAATCTTCTTTCCTCTCTTCTCTCCTCTTCTTTTTAAGCCTAAAATAGACAAAATTGCTAGAAGAAGGAGAGATCACGCCCCTTGTTTATTTGGGTGTGATTTCAAGATATGTTGCAGATTTAAGGATGATCAACACATTGAAGAAGAGATCATGATTTTTCATTGTTCATGTATTCAGATTAAAAATATATTTTTTGGTATAAAAATAATAACGAAAAAAATTCAAAAAAAGGCATGTTTAAGGGTGTGCATGTTACTTGTCTTTTTTTTTTTGGCAACAACAAAAAATAAACGGCAATTAAGGTATATCCATGGGCTGAAAAAAAATACGTAGTACCCCTAGTAGGAGCATGGGAGCATGGTGCAATGATCTCAAGCCAGCACCATTGGAGGTGCAAGTAGTGCGATATAAAATGGATAAGCGTGAGTAATAAGATTGAAGCAACACTTGGCTGATAGTTACCCTAATGTGACTGCGTGCAAAGCTTCCTTTCTCCATCCATCATATATATCTTTTCCACTTGCTAACATTATCAAGTTGAGACCTCTCCTTCATATATTCAACAACATAGCCTTTAAACCATTCTTTTTTTTCAAAATAAAAGAACTGAATTTCTCCCATAAACTCCCACACTTACGTTGATGTTTGAGGTCATGACATCTCACCCTCTATACCCCTTTAGTGACTCCTTGCAATTCTCTCACATCTAATTGAACCAATGTCACATGAGCATTTATTATCATCTTAAATGTATTGTCTAGAAAGAATCCTTATTTACTAGCTTTTAAACATACTCTCCAAATATTAACTTATTACATTTCACTTTAATCGCATTTAATTGCTCCTAATGCATCTTTTATACACACACAAACACACACTCTCAATCCCCCTTCCCTTTTGATGAACAGTTTTTCTTACCTTTTCACAAGCATGATATTTCCTCTTGGATTATTTTATGATGCAAAGCTAGCCCTACACACTTTTATGCCTCTTTTTCAGCCTCTTTAAGAGCATAATAGTACTTGCATATAGTTTTGCCATTCATCGAACTAGGATCTTTCATTATTAATCTCGTTTCTGACCTTAGAATTCTTAGGTATTTAAGATATCGCTCCCTAAACAATATAATCATTTTACTGACTTGTTTATTATTTTAGTCAACATAACCTCTTTGAAACCAATGAAGAACCTTATTTGTTTATATTGCTAGAAATTGGACCCGGAGGTGACCACTGGCTGAGAAGGAGAAGCTCCGGCAAGAGTGGCGGGTGGCGGTACGCCGGCGGGCTGCATCCTCCGAGAGACCTGCAAGAAGCCGGTGGCCGGGGTTTCCGGTGCCGGCCCTCCGATGCTTAAGTCAGAGGGAGCTTTTGTGGAGAAAGAGAGAGTTTTGGCATATCGGAGTCCGAGTCCTTTTGGATCAAGAAGAAGAATCCCCCTTTATAGGAGGGATAAAGGGTTGCCTGTGATGTGATCGGACAAATTAAATGAGTTTCCACCATGATTGAGCACGATCGTGTAAATTAATGCATTGCCGTGGAAGACCAGACTGGAGCCAATGAGTCGTCGTGGCTGATCGGACACAGTCGAGTGAGTCAACTGGTTGCCGTAGAGGGCCTGAAATTTTGGATAAGCCAGAGATCCGTGGATGGCATGCGCATTAATTGTTAAGTGAGCCGGAGATCTGCGGAGGCCATGCGCATTACTTATTGACAGCGGTAGTAGGGCATGGTCCCCGGTTGAGTTGGCGAACGGAGCACGACACGGTGGAGCTGCAGAAGGATGCGGCCGCAGCGGGTGGATGACAAGGTCGGGCTTCCGAGGTCAAAAATGCCGAGATCGGATGCCCAGGTCGGACGCCTCGAAGTCGAGCGCCTGGTCGGGCGCCCTGAGATCGGGCGCCCTGAGGTCGCTGCCGCTTCATCCGTCGTCATGTGCCGACAACAGCCGATTTTTCCCCCAACACTACCCTCCGACTTTCGAGTTTGAGTAGCCCACGACCTCGGATGAAGAAAATAATTCCAGGTTGGTGGGACCGGGCAAGTTTAAATTGCCCCGCCATTCCACGCACTTTGGGGCGTCTTTAAGGAAAGGTGACGCCCCTTCGCTTTTCGAAGCAGTTTGAAGCCGCAGGTTCATAATGAGGTCCTGGGATTCGACGGGATGCCGCTTTGATTTTGCTTTTAAAGCGTCGATCCAGGTTGATACGCCGCTTTGGTTCCCGAGGCCGACACGTGGCGTAATTCCGATAGAAAGCGGAATCCGGCTCTGTCAATCTGGATCGTCGGGAGGGTCTATATAAATCCTTATTCTAGCCCTAAGGGCTCTTGTTTTGGCTCCGTCAATCTGGATCGTCGGGAGGGTCTATATAAACCCTTATTCTAGCCCTAAGGGCTCTTGTTTGGTCGCCGCTGTTGTTGTTTCTTCTTCTGCTTTCTTTTCCTTGGTTCTTTGATCTTCGTTTAGTTTCTTTCGGCAGCGCTCCGAGGTGTTTTCCGGCGACCATCTTGATCTTCCACCTTTGGGTCGTCGGGACTTTCAGCGGAAATCTCAGTAGGTGCTTCCCCTTCGTTTGCTCGGAGGGTTTTTGTCTTCTTTTCTTCTTCTTCTTCTTCTTCTTTTCTCTTTTTTTTTTGGAGATGGGTCGTGGCCCGGACGAAGTCGGGTCCACTTTGGCCGAGGAGGAGTTAGAAATGATCGGCGAATGGTTTTTCCCTCGACGCGGGTTTCGTCTTGAACCCACGGGATCAGAGGATCGGGTGACGAGGCCTCCCCCAGGTCGGATTGGGGTGTACGTAGAGACACTCTGGGCCGGCCTGCGATTTTCCTTGCATGGGTTCGTGAACGAGCTTTTGGCGACATACCAGCTTGTCCTGGCACAGCTCGCTCCGAACGCGTGGAGGACCATTGTCGGTTTTCTGTCCCTCTGCCTTGCACATAGGATACCGACCTCGGTAAATGTCTTCCGTCGGTGCTTCATGTTGAAATCCAATCCAGCGGATGGGGAGTGGCTTTACCTTGCCCTTCGGGGCGGTAGGTCACTCTTCCGGAGTGCTCCTTCCTCCATTCATGGGTGGAAGGAGAGGTTTTTCTTCTTTCCTCCGAACGCACGTGGGGATTCGACCCCAGGTGGGGGCAGCTCCAGCTCAAGGCCGCCAACAAGCTCCCCAGACTTTCAGAGAGCGAGCAGAAGACCCTCGACGCTCTTTACAGCGTCGAGGAGAACATTCTTTTGAACGACCTCCTGAGCGAGGTGGCTTTGGTGAATGTCGGCCTGAGCTCGGCGCGCCCTCAGGGTAAGAGCGGTTATGTGGCTCTGTTCTGTCGTCTTTTGTCTTATTTGTTTTACTTTTTCTCTTTTTCTCTCTTTTCTCCCTTTTCCTTTCTTCTTTGGTGACAACCTGACATCCCTGCTTCTCTTTTTTCGTCTTTTTAGATATTTCGGGGATGGTGACCGGTAACGCAGCTCTTTACGCCCGGTACAAGAAAAAGGCGGCCGAGGCCGGCGGGGTTCCACCCGAGTCCAGGAAGAAAACTAGGTCCTCGACGGCCACGGCCACCGAAGCGAATGCCCCCGGGACCGGGACTTCCGACCCTGTCCAGAAGGAGGTTCCGGGCACCGAGCGCATGGGCTCGAGCTCTGCAAGGACTTCCGCGGCCCTCGCTTGTCCATCCCCTATCTCTCAGCGTTCTGATCGTCAGGTCGTCCAGTTGCGGCGCTCGGGCCCCGAGCCAAGGAGTGGCCTAGGGATCCCGAGCCCATCTCTGCCGAACTCGGCGAGACCCAATCGTCCAGATTCTTCAAAGGATAAGACCCGTCCGGAGAGGAGGCCCTACTGCCCGGAGTGGACCGTCTTCGAGGGTGACTCAGCTCTTCACGACGGCCAAATAGCGCGTCAAGTATTCCGCGTCGCGCTGCTTCCGGCCAATAGAGCCGAGTTCCAGGCTGCAGACTTAAACAGCCTCATTGATGGGACCTTCTGCTCCGCCATTCGGGTAAGTTAGCTTTTTGCCTTAACTCCCATACTCGACTCTCGGTCTCGGCTCACTCCTTCATTTTTTCGTTTTTAGCATCTTCACAAGGTCAATATGTTGATCTTTGTGGCGGCCGACTATCGAGATAAGGCTCGGAGGAGCCAAAGGGCACAAGAGGAGGCCTCGCGAAGGGAGGCCCTTGCGAGGATGGAGGCCGCCGAGGTCGAACTACGATCGGTGATTGCGGAGCTCGAGGAGGAGAAGGCCGCGCATGCTTTGGCCAGGTCAGAGGTGCGCGCCTCCGAGGCGCATCTAGCCGAAGCTCGCTCTGCGATCGTCGGCCATTAACATGAGGCGGGGGTCGCCAGGCTGAAGATCGAGCAGCTCGAGGCTCAAGAGAAGAGGGCTTTGGAGCAAGCCCAAAATGCGGTGCAACTCTTCCGGGAGTCGGAAGAGTTCCGCGACTTGATGGAGGAAGAGGCTGTGGACGAGCTTATTCACGGCTTCGAGGACTTCCAGAGGCAAATGCGGCGGATCTGCCCTCAGTACGATCTCGATAGTTTTCAGCCCGACGGGGGATCGTCGAGGGCGAGCCCGAAGGTCCGGCAGACGGCGGCACAGCCAGCAGGACGCCTGCGGGCCCTAAGGCCGAGGGGGAAAACGTCGAGGCTGAGGTCGAAGCGGCCGAGGAGACCGCTCAGGAGGCTTCCCCCAGAGAAGTTGCCGGAGGCGCTTCTGAAGGAGCGTCCGAAGTTGTTCCAGAGGCCGCTGGCAACGTTCCGACCGAGGCTACTGTGAATGTGCCCGGATCGGTGGAGGACCCCGAGGAGGCTCCGGCTGAAAATTCCGAGGTGATTGTTGTAGACGACCTCGAGGTCGGTGCCGAAGCTGTAGCTGCCCCTTAGGACTTTGCTTTTTCTTTATTTCTGTAGATGAGGTTGGCCTCCTCGTCGAGCTTTGTAATTGGCCTCAGGGCCCTTTACTAATGAAGGATCTTTTTTTTCCAAGTCTTATGTTTGCTTTTATAACGAACTCTTACTTTAGCTATTTGAGCTAAACTTTCACTTGGTGAATTTTCACCAAGTCCCTGGGCTCGGCTTTCAGAAAAATTCGCTAGGTGCCTGGGCTTGGAACCCGTCAAAGCCCTCCGAGTGCTTGGGCTTTAGGCTTTAGATTCTCAACAAAATTTCGCCAAGTCCTTGGGCTCGGTCTTCGGGGGGACCTTATTAGGTCTTCGGATTGTAGACCAGAGCCGAGTTGTCGTTGGAGCTTGTATGCTCTTTGGTCCCGGGCTTTGCCGAGGCGTTGTTGGGTAGAATCTGAAGTTGAATTTGTGGTCAATGAGAGTAAGTGTCCTCGAGCTTGGCCGGGACATTATTAGTAGAGCTCAGGATCGTCATAGTAGGGTGTTTCGAACCGGTCCGAGGTGTTTCAAAGGCCTCCGAGCCGAGTCGGAGGGTCGTGCGTGAGGCCGAGGGAGCTCGGGCTCGCAACTGGCTCAACAGGACGTCCCAACCTTGGTCGGGGGATCCCAAGCCTAGCCGAGACTTTGCTCTCGAACAATCGGAGCTGGATGGGTGTCTTGGGTCGAGCTAAGCGACTCCGCTCCGAGGTCGACTTTCAGCGGCGTTATTCGGCCTGTGGTCGACCCGGCGTGTCGCCTTTGTTCAGATTGGGGCATATTACTGTAAAGGGGGCGTCGAACAGTGCTGAATGTCGTCGAAGCATCGTGGAGATGTCGCGGAGATGTCGCAGCGAGGTCGAGGGAGACTCAGCTCGTGGTTGACTTGGCGGCGTTTGGCGGTGCTTTCCGAGCTCGAGGGAGCTTGGGCTCGCTGTCGACTCCGCGACGTTTTCCGAGTTTGAGGGAGCTTGGGCTCGCTGTCGACTCCGCGACGTTTTCCGAGGTCGAGGGAGTTTGGGCTCGCTGTCGACTCAGCGGGGCATCTTGGTCGGGGTCTTTGATGGAGATCGAGACCGAGTTCGACGTCAACGTAGCGAGGTATCCCAAACTTGGCTGGGGCATCCGAGCTTGGTCGGGCACTCGAGCTTGGTCGAGCATCCGAGCTTGGTCGGGTATCCAGGTTCTACCCGTTCTTTCCGGAGGGCGTCCCGCACTTCCAGGATTTTGATAGGCAGCGTCTGATCTAACGTTTGGGTTGGCACCTTGGCCGGTTGCTCCGCTTGGCTCGGTGCTTCAGTCGGTTGCTTTGCTTTGTGAGTCGCCATATAGCTTGCTTAGCTATTGATTGGTCTCCACGAACATCGCCTACTCCTCGGTCGGTGGGGAACCGCACGAGCAGGTGGTAGGTCGAGACCACAGCTCGGAGGGCGTTAAGCCCTGGTCGTCCAAGAATGGCGTTGTAGGCCGAGGACAGGCGGACCACAAGGAAATCTATCCTCATGGTGCTTTCTCAAGGTGCGAGCCCGACCGTGATAAGGAGGCTGATCTCACCCTCAACCGGGACCTCCATTTTTTGGAAGGCATCATAATACAAAACATTCGCCGAGCTTTCATTATCAACCAAGACACTCTTTAAATCAAATTTATTTATGATCATGGAGATGACATGGCTATCGACTGGTCAAGCTCGCAGACCTCCCAGGTTGCGGCGGTGAAACGGTCAAGATAGTCTTCGAGGGGGTTCTCCCTCCTTTTGCTTGATATCAAAGAGGGAGTCTGATGTTCGCCGCTGACGTTGGCTGACAGCAAAGTTGGTGGCGAACTGCCTGCCGAGCTGTTCGAAGGAGGACACGATGCTCGGCTTCAGCCCGGAGAACCAAAGCCGAGCCGTTTCTCGAAGTATCGCAGGAAAGGCCTTGCAGAGCACGGCCTCTGAGGATCCTTGGAGTGCCATGAGGGCCCGATAGCTCTCCAGGTGGTCAAGAAGATCGGTAGTCCCATTGTAGGGCTCTACCTAGGGCATTTTGAATCGTGGTGGGACCGATTCCTCCTCAATCTGGCGGGAGAAAGGTGACATGGTGGAAAACTCGAAGTCACCCTCGCGCTTTGCCTTCTGGCTGTGGAGTGCCTCGATCTGCCGCTCGAGCCTCTCGACCTTCTTGTCGAGTTCCCCACCTTGGGGAACTGCCACGGTGGTCTGCTCCGGCGTTGGTTCGCCTGGAGCTGATTCCGCCTCCGAAGGCTGTGGCCTTTTGTCTAGGCTCCTTCCTAGCTGTTCTCTCCGGGGAGACACTCGGGTTGAGCTTTGATAGCAGCACCGTTCTCCATTGTTGGCCGCCGATCCGTTTGGAGGGAGAACCGGCTGGGCCTGAACTTGTGGAGGCAGCATAGGGAGAGCTTCCATACGCTGCAGGCCTTGGACTACTGTGGCCAAAGCCTGAACTTGCTGTACCAAAATATTGAATTGCTCCGGTTGGACTTAGAAACTGGGTCCGCCGGAGGTCTTGGCGGCGAATTCTGGACTGAGTGTCCGGGACTTAATGCAGGACGCCGGGAGGCGTTGGAAGCTCCTTTGCTCCTTAGCTTCATGGTCGCGACTCGGGCCCTTCCTCTAGCGCCAACTGTTGCTGGAAATTGGACCCAAGGGCGACCACTATCTGAGAAGGAGGAGCTCCGGCAAGAGTGGCGGGTGGCGGTACGTCGACGGGCTGCGTCCTCCAGGGGACCTGTAAGAAGTCGGTGGCCGGAGTTTCCGGCGCCAATCCTCCGATGCTTAAGTCAGAGGGGGCTTTTGTGGAGAAAGAGAGAGTTTTTGCATATCGGAGTCCGAGTCCTTTTGGATCAAGAAGAAGAATCCCCCTTTATAGAGGGATACAGGGTTACCTGTGATGTGACCGGGCGAATTAAATGAGTTTCCGTCATGATTGAGCACGATCGTGTGAATTAATGCATTGCCGTGGAAGATCAGACTGGAGCCAATGAGTCGTTGTGGGTGATCGGACGCAGTCGAGTGAGTCAACTGGTTGCCGTAGAGGGCCTGAGATTTTGGGTAAGCCGGAGATCCGTGGATGGCATGCGCATTAATTGTTGAGTGAGCCGGAGATTTGCGGAGGCCATGCGCATTAATTGTTGACAGCGGTAGCAGGGCATGGTCCCCAGTTGAGCTGGCGAACGGAGCACGACGCGGTGGAGCTGCAGAAGGATGCGGCCGCAGCGGGTGGATGACAAGGTTGGGCTTCCGAGGTCAAGAATGCCGAGATCGGGTGCCCAGGTCGGGCGCCTCGAAGTCGAGCGCCAGGTCGGGCGCCCTGAGGTCGGGCGCCCTGAGGTCGCTGCCGCTTCATCCATCGTCACGTGCCGACAGTAGCCGATTTTTCCCCCAACAGTTTACAAATAACCTTATCACTGATCTCCTATGGTGCTTATTATTCCACCACTAATTTTCTATATAAGCATGTATTTACACAATAAAACTTGAAAGATTTCTCTCGATGCCTTTCCTTCACGGGACCTTCCCAAAAAAAACCCAAAAGAAATCACCAGAAAGATTCTAGCTTTAAGATGACAACTTCAATGATTTATAGGACTAAAGTAATTGCAAATAATTGTCACGATGTTAGGGAATCGCAGGAATTTCAAGAAAACCAAAGAAATCACCAGAAAGATACTTCCTTGAAGATGACGAGAGCAATGACTTGCTCGACTGAAGTAATTGCAAATATTTGTGCCAGATACAGGAAATCGTCGAAACTTCAAGAAAATCCAAAAGAAATCGTCAGAAATATACAAGCATTAAGATTAAAATATCATCGACTAATAGGATTAAACCAATTCAAGATACCAGCATGTCAGTAGAAATTCATTGAATTCCATTCGATGATCACTGATCAGTAAGTCATCAGACGAAAAAGAAGGGACAAAAAAAAGAAAGCGAACAAAACCAACACTTAAGGAAACAAAAACGGAGACGCGACGGGTTAAATCTTAACGGACAATTAGGGTTATCCTTCTCAAGAATAAATCTAATTCTTGGAATTCTTGAAGAAAACGGGATTATGTAAAAGCTAAAATCAAGAAATAGATAAATTGCGATAGAATAAAACCCCAAACAGCTTACCAGATTCGATGAGGCAGGAGTTCTCGAGGAAGAGGGATTAAGAATGGAGTTCTACTCGCCAATCAAAGGTGCCGGATAAGAGAAACTACGATTTCGTCGATCAAAGCACCAAGAACTCAAGAAGAGAGGAGACACCGCTGAGAACGCCAAGAACTCGAAGAAGGCAGAGAGGTCGGTGAACAATCGGAGGGACTCGTGGATTATTTATAGGAGAGGCTATGGCGGTTGGGAGTCTCAAACTAACCCGGACACCGAAAGTTGAACCACACCGGATTCCGGTCGAGCCGGTTTAGCTCGAGTACTTGGTTCGGCCAAAAGCGGATCGGAATTAAAGTCGGAGAGGGTTTCAGTTTTGGATTGGGATGATTAGTGAAAAAACAGAAACCAAATCCGGAATTCAATGCTGCCCACTAAAACTAAACCAAAACCAAAAAACTAAAAACTATTTAACTTGTTTATTTATTTAAATTTTTTTAGATATAAATAACTAAATTAAAGGAACCATCCATAATTTTTATAATATAATTTATACCAACTTATCTAATAAATATATCCAAAAATAATAACACAATCATTCAACAAACTGAATAATTCAAAATTAATAATACAATTATCTAACAATCCAACTTAAAAGCAGGACCAGCTACATCAAAAAAAAAATATAATGATATATTTATTAATATAAGTGAATTTTGGTGAACCTTCGCAAAGAAAAATCAAAGAGAGGAAAAAAACCTACCCCTCTTCGTTCTATGTTTGAGGAATGCGCAGTCAATATTGAGTCATTGAGTGGGATAGGAGATGGGCGTAGTGTTGAGCTTACCTATCGGGAGCTCTCTACGGTTGGTTGCATCCTTACCGAGAAACCTAATGACTATTGCGATACCTGTGATCATTGCGATACTTCCGATGTAACAAATATGATGTCGCAAAGTATTTATGCTTGATATTCAGGTCATACTCAAACGAGTCACTTCTTGTTGACCCACGTGCCTACATTCTCTAGTAGCATGTAAACTCCTTCGTACAATATACACAAAAAATGAGAGTAAGCATAAAAGCTAAATTGAATCAGAGACCACTGCTAAACTTAACTCCTAACCATCAGCTGGGTGCAATCTTCTCCTCATCATATTGCTTGTTGTTTCATCCTCTCTTTTTTTTTTCTTTCACACTGGCTGTTACTTATTTTCCTCCGGCCTTCGCATTGTACATTCCATCCATGTCTCCTTTGACTCCCATGTACATACTTCTCTCACATGTTCAATAAATTGCGTGGCTCGGCCTCCCCTTCTCTCTCAAAAAAAAAAAAAAACAATCAAATTGGCAGCAGAATACTAGACTGAGGGTGGCCTATGATTTTATGGCCAATCCTGGAAGAGAGAATACAGTTGGTTGCTTAATTTGAACAAGTCAAAGTATGACATATACGTAAAGAAGGGAATGGAATTGCTGACTAAGCAAACAAGGCATGCCTTGCAGAAACCTTTCTTAATTCTGCACCAAAGATTAAAGCACCAGCCATACTGGAAAGAAACCTCTGTTGTTATGGTGTCCATCCAATGGATTTCACATGAAAATTTCACCACATAAAACATCAGAAAAATTCATCTCCATCTCTGACATTCTTTCCCGTGTAAAATTGCATACCAGGTCAAAGAGGAGAAAGAAGGGGAAAAGGCAAAAGAAGAAGAAGAAGAAGAAAGGTGATGCGAAGCATGGTCTTTGACCACCATTCAATCAAATTGGCTTCTTGTGCCAAATATTTGAGGGTCATTGGGTCAGGCATTGGCTAGTGAGGAACCCTGAGAGCCAGGGGAAGGGCTGATAACAATTATGAAGATTGAGAAGAGAACAGAGGAAGAAGATGAAATGTAGAAGAAGAAGAATATATTTCATTGCCCATCGCACATTGGTTTACTTGATAGGGTATATATAGAGATCGGAGAGATCAGAGTTGTCAGAAGGTTGTTAGGATTTTGTTGCCCAGCTAGTTTGTTGAAGATCCGTTAGACACAACGCCGTTTAGGAGAATGTTTCACTGAAACGTTTGAGCCGGGACGTGTGTTGAAGTGCAAAGCTTAACCCGATGGCTTTGTCCAGCTGGTCATGAGCAGGTCTGCTGATATCCCCCTTCAAGCTGAATGTTCTTTTAGAATATGAAGCTTGGAACAGAGAGATGAATGTCTTGTAGAGGAGAGGGATTTGGTAAAAATGTCTGCTGGCTGGTCTATGGAGGAGATGTGGGATAAGTGAATCTCCTTGGAGCGAACTTTTTCTCGAACAAAATGGTAGTCCACCTCGATGTGTTTCATTCGAGCGTGGAATACTGGATTGGAGGCCAATAGCATTGCAAAAATATTGTCAGCTCAGTTGGTAGAGTTGTTGTAATTTGAAAATCTAGAAGTAGTCGCCGGAGCCAAATAATTTCGGTGGTAGTAACAGCAAGAGCCCGGTATTCTGCTTCTGTAGAAGATCTTGCAACTGTTGGTTGTTTTTTTGCGTACCAGGAAATGAGATTTGTCCCCAGAAAAATGCAAAATCCCGTTGTGGAGCGTTTGTCCGAAGCATCCCCTGCCCAGTCTGAATCGTAGAAGGCTGTTAAGACTGAGTTGCCGGGTGAAAAGTGTAGAGAATTGTGAATTGTTCCTTTGATCTACCTGAGTACCCTTTTCAGCATTTGAAAGTGAGTTTGCTGTGGATGATGCATTAACTGACAAGGAAATTTGCTGCAAATGAGATGTCCGGTCTTGTTAATGTGAGGTATTGTAAAGAACCGGTAAGACTTCTGTAGAGTTCCAAGTTGGGAAATGGTTCAGATACAGTAGTTGGATGATGTTTGAGAGAGAGGGGTGTCTGCACTGCCTTGTTGTCTATCATGCCTGCCTTGTTTAGAAGATCTGTGGCATATTTAGTTTGATTAAGGTAGACCCCTGTACAGTTGTATTCAGCCTTGATACCCAGAAAATAAGCCAGGGTACCTAAATCCTTGATTTTGAATCTTTGATGTAGAGTGATGATGAGATTGGTTATGGCAGTTGAGTCATTTCCCGATATCAAGATGTCATCAACGTAAATCAGGACATAGGTGGCAGTATGATCTTTGTGTAGAATTAGCAGGGAGGGATCTGCTGTGCTGAACTTGAATCCAAGGTGCAGTAAGAACCCAGAAAGTGTGGAGAACCATTGTCTTGGTGCTTGACGGAGACCATAGATGGCCTTTTTTAGCCTGCAAACATGATTGCATAGAGTAGAATCTGTAAACCCCTGGGTTGTTCCATAAACACTACCTCATCAAGTGTGCCGTGAAGAAATGCGTTGGATATGTCGAGTTGCCGAATGATCCAGCCGGAAGATAAGGCCATGGATATGAGAACCTGAACAGTTTGAAACTTAGCTACAGGGCTGAAGGTTTCCAAAAAATCTAGACCATATTGTTGTTTGAAAACCTGAGCAACCAGTTGGGCCTTGAAGCGGGCAATTGATCCATTTGAATTTTGTTTAATTCTATAGATCCATTTGCATCCTAAAATATGTTGAGTTGGTGTTCTAGGTACAAGATCCCAGGTTCCTTGTTCCAGCAGAGCATTGAATTCTTGGGACATTGCTTCCCTCCACTTTGGATCCTTTGAAGCAATGGTGTAGCAAGTTGGTTCAGTTGGAGTAGTTACTTCATGTTGCAAAGATAGAATCCTTCTTGGCCGAAGTGTTCCCGTCTGAGATCTTGTGATCATTGGATGAGTGTGAGATTGCTGTTCAGGGAGCTGAGAAGGTTCAGCTGTTTCTGGAGCAGGAACTGGGTGAACAGGAATCGGGACAGTGTGTTCTATGAATGATGTAGGGATGATGGGGGAGTTATGCTGATTGGTGGAGCTTAATGGTGAGGAAGATGTAGGAGGAGTAGAGGCTGTATGAGTAGCTGGAACAAGAAGTGGATATGGTAGTAGGGCTGGTTGATTGGAGGTTTCTGTTTTGGCTGTAGCAAATGGGAAGTGGTGTTCATCAAAACGGACGTGCCGGAAGATGAAAATGCGGCCTGTGACAGGGTAATAGCATCTATAACCTTTATGTGTTGAGCTATATCCAAAGAAGATGCAAAGGGAGGAGCGTGGTTCAAGTTTGGATGTGGTGTAAGGTTTTAGCCATGGAAAGCACCTGCATCCAAAGGTCTTTAGTAGACTGTAGTCTGGGGGGCGATTAAAGAGTTTTTCATATGGTGATTGGTTGGAAAGAAGTGGTGTTGGTAGCCTATTAATTAAGTAAACAGCGGTTAAAAGAGCTTCAACCCAAAATTGTGCAGGGACAGAGGACTGAATGAGTAAGCTCCTTACTGTCTCAAGAATATGCCTGTGTTTCCTTTCAGCCACTCCGTTCTGTTCGGGGGTGTGAGGAGAAGACAACTGGTGAATTATTCTAGAGGAAGAAAAGAGTGTTTGAAATCTGCGATTAACAAATTCCCTCCCCCCCACTATCAGATCTAAACAATTTAATTTTGGTGGAGAACTGTGTTTCAACCATTGATTTGAAGGTTACAAAAATGTCGAATACATCAGACTTTGAGGACAGTGGGTATATCCAACTGAAATGAGTGAAATCATCAAGAAATAGTGCATAATACCGAGATCCCTAGGGTGAGGTTGTTGGTGATGGCCCCCATAGATCAGAGTGTATTAGTTCAAGGGGAGAACTGGTAGAAATTCCAACTGTATTGAAAGGCAATTTGTGGCTTTTTGCAAAGTTGCAAGGTGTGCAAAGAGTTGTAGACTTGGATGAAATATGTAGATTTATTCTCTTGGCGATTTGGGAAAGGACTGATGATGCTGGATGACCAAGATGCTGGATGACCAAGATGCTGGTGCCAGTTGACAGCAAGGTGAGTTGACGATGTGAGAGCTTTGTGGGATGAAATGGATGCGGTACTTTGTTGAAGGAATGTGAAGGGCAGTTTGTATAGACCATCATTGTTGCAGTGACCCTGAAAAAGGATTCGATTGGTGTGTTTGTCTTTTATAACACAGCTGACAGAATCAAAAATAATAACACAGTTGTTTTCACTTGCGAGTTTATGAACGGACAACAGGTTATGTGAGATTTGTGGAGCATGAAGGATTTTTGAGAGATGAAAGAAAAATTTAGGAGTGTAAAGGGTGCCATTACCAGTGTGACTGATGGAGAGATTATCTCCATTTCCAACGAACACTTGATCTGTAGCTTGGTAAGTCGTGGCATTTGGTATATTTGAAATGTCACCTGTTAGATGATTGGTAGCACCACTGTCTATGATCCAAGCATCAGTGTTGGGAGATTGGGTAGTAGCAAGAGCTTGATGACTTGATGAAGACGAAGCAGTGGCTGGAAATCTCCCATTGAAATTTGGATCCATTCTGTACCAGCAGTGGGTAGCAGAATGTCCAAACTTCTTGCAGATTTGGCATTCAATAGATGGTCTGTTGTCTCTGCCTCTACCAGAATTGATCCAGGGTCCAGATATGAGCATTTGCCGTCCTCTTCCCCTGCCACGAGATGAAGGAGAATAATAGTTGTACCTTCCACATCCTCGAAAAGCAGGGAGAGCAAAAGAAGCATCCTGGGAATTTTGCTGTTTCTCTTTGTTGAGAAGAATAAGTTCTTCACTGCTGAGGAGGGCATATAATTCATCTAATGGTATAGATGAGGATCTGGAACGAATGGCTGTAGCGAAAGCATCGTAAGATGTGGATAACCCAGAGAGAATGTGCAGAATAACATCTTCAGAGTCTATTTTAGAGCCTGCTGCAGCTAGAGCATCGACTTTCAGCCGTATTTCTTGAAGATATTGAGACATTGACTGATTTCCCTTTTTGATGTTATGTAATTCATTTTTCAGTTGGATGATATGTGTTCTAGTGGAGGAATTAAGCTGACATTCAAGGGCTGCCCAGATCTGGTAGCAGTGTTCCAGGTTTATCACATAGGGAAGAATAGAGGAAGAAATGGTGGAAGACAGGGCTGTAGCAAGGAATTGATCCACAAGGATCCATGCTTCATATGAGGAATTATCAAGTGAAGTTGTAGATGAAGTTAAGATGTAAGAACCATCTAAAAAACCTAAGTATCCGCTGGCCTTAACAACTCTTGAAACTTGGGATTTCCAAGTGAGGAAGTTGTCATGTATGAGAGGAGTGGATACCAGATTAGAGATGTTATTCAGCAGAAACTTCGGTTTAGGAGGAATGCTTTGATCTTCCATTGCTCGAAGTCCTTCATTTGATTGGGTAGCATCTATTGATCCAGGTGAGGCCATCGGAAGAACAACTTTGAGGTTGAAGTTTGGAGACTGCATAAGCTTCAGAATCCCTTTGTTAAGGGGAAAAACATCGCCATACTTCGGTGAGCAGACCCCCCCAAGCGGGGGTCAATCGAGCAGATCCCCCGAGCGGGGGTCGACTGAGAAGACCCCCCCGAGCGGGGGTCGACCGAGCAGACCCCCCCCCGAGCGGGGGTCGACCGAGCAGACCCCTTCGGACGGAGGTCGACCGAGCAGACCCCCCTTGATGGCTTGAGATTACCTTCTCTCCAGACGGTTGAAAGGTTACGTCTTATGTTTGGCAGCAATTAATGCGTATGGGCTGTGCAGACACCTGATTCACTCAACAATTAAAGTGTATGGCCTCCATCACCTACGGACATCGAGCCTCTTACGGCAAATACCCATGCCTACAAATGATGGCATGACTCCTCGACGGCTTAAGGATTCGGCCTGATCTCGTACAATGATAGCATTGACTTACATGATCGAGCATTAATGACCAATTGTACAAACAGACAACCTGCTCTGTCACACCACAGGTAACCCGGTCCTCCCTATAAAAGGAGAATTTCTCCACTCAAAAGGGGAGGGCTGGCTCTGGCTCTCTCTCTCTCTCCCGCACTGTCTCCATCTTCTTCCTCATATCGACACCTTGCTGACTTAAGCATCGGAGGGCCGGCGCCGGACAGCCCGGCCACCGGCTTCTTGCAGGTCTCCAGGAGGACGCTGCCCGACGACGGACCGCCGCCCTTCATCCTCGATTCCAACCGGAGCTCCCCCTTTCTGGCCTAGCGGTCGCCCCCGGGTCCAAATTCCAGCAACAGTTGGCGCTAGAGGAAGGGCCCGAGTTGCGATCATGAAGCTGAGAAGCAAGGAAGCTTCCAATGCCTCACGGTGTCCTCCACCTAGCCCCGGACACTCTGTCCAGAACTCGCCGCCTCCGGCCGACTCGACTCCTCAAGTTCGGCCGGAGCAGTTTGATGCCCTGGTACAGCAGGTTCAGGCCTTGGCTGCCGCTGTCCAAGGCCTGCAACCCAGGGGCATCCCGGCGGCACCATTCCCTCCGGCCCCGGTTCAGCCGGCGCCTCCTGTAAGCGGACCGCCCCTCCCAGGCCAAGATCCCCGTGCTCAGGCCTCCCCCTGGGAGGAACACCCCGGCGAGGGGTCCTGGTGACTGGCCACAACTGTCGGAAGCCGAGTCAGTCCCAGGGCAACCTGCGCCAGAGCGAACCGCCGCGGCGGTCCCCCAGAGTGATGAGCTTGACAAGAAAGTCGAAAAGTTGGAGCGCCAGATAGAAGCACTCCACGGCAGGAAAGCGGGACGCGATGGTGACTTCGAGTTCACCACGAGGTCCCCCTTCTCCCAGCAAATTGAAGATGAGCCGGTCCCGTCAAGGTTCAAGATGCCTCAGGTGGAGCCCTACAACGGCAGGACCGACCCCCTCGACCACCTGGAAAGCTATCGGGCCTTAATGGCCCTACAGGGAGCCTCGGAGGCTCTGCTTTGTAAAGCCTTTCCAGCAACACTCCGAGGAGCAACCCGGCTCTGGTTTACTGGGCTAAAGCCTAGCACCGTCTCCTCCTTCGAACAGCTTGGCAGGCAGTTCGCCAGCACTTTTGCTGCCAGCCGACCTCAGCGGTGGACCTCCGACTCCCTCCTCGACATAAAACAAAAGGAGGGAGAATCTCTCAGGGAATACCTGGACCGCTTCACTGCTGCAACATAGGAAGTCCGGGAGCTTGACCAGTCAATTGCCATGTCGGCACCGAAGACTGGGGCCCGGTCTTATAGATTCCTCTTCTCCATCGAGAAGAACTTCCCCGCTGACCTCACAGAGATGTTGGTTCGGGCACGGAAGTACGCAAAAGCCGAGGAAGCGGTGGCTTCCAGGCGGAGCGGGGTCGAGCAGACCTCTAAGAAACAGAAAAGGCGTCGCGAGGACCGTGGCCGCCCTAGAAGCCCGTCCCCGTGCCGAGCCGAGCGCCCGCCTCGCCTGAAGCACCTACCTTGGCTGCAAGGACCGCCTCGGCAAAGGTCCCCTTCTCGCCCGGGGCCACCACTATGGCCCTGCACACCCAACGGGAGGTACGAAAATTACACTCCCCTCACTGCTCTCCGGACCGAGATCCTTATGGAGATCGAGGGCCGGGACTACTTCCGACCCCCGCCCCCGAGGCGGGATTCCGGAGCCTGGCGTAACCCTCGAAAGTACTGCCGCTTCCACCGGGACCACGGCCATGACACGGAGGAATGCTTCCAGCTCTAGGACGAGATTGAAGCACCCATTTGCCGAGGAGTGCTCGACCGATTCGTGCGAAACCGGCCCGCAGGAAGGCTAGCGGAGAATCCCCCACAGCCCGAAGATCCAAATGCCAACAGGTCCATCGCCGGCACCATCAACACCATCCGAGGCGGAGCCTCGGTTGGAGGAGCTCCAGAGGGAGGAACCACCCCGAAGCGCTTGCGCGCCTCGGAGGCCATCTCATTCTCAGATGAGGACCTAAAGGGAGTTGAAACTCCCCATGACGATGCTATGGTCGTCTCTATGGTTGTGAACAAATTTGATGTAAAACGTGTTTTGATTGATAATGGAAGCTCGGCGAATGTTTTGTACTTTGATGCCTATTTTAGAATGGAGATGACGGAAAAGCAGCTGCGGAGGATGAACGCCCCGCTGGTCGGCTTCATTGGGACTCGGTCCCAGTAGAGGGCGAGGTCGACCTCCTGGTCACGGTCGGACTCGCCCCCGAGAGAGCACCGTGAAGATGGATTTCCTCGTGGTGCGCCTGCCCTCAGCTTATAATGCCACCCTCGGGCGACCAGGGCTCAACGCTCTCCGAGCCATAGTCTCGACCCGCCACTTCCTCATGCGATTTTCCACCAGCCAAGGAGTCGGCGAAGTTCGTGGGGACCAAACGGTAGCCAGACGGTGCTACATGGCGACCCATGAGGCAAGGCAGCCGGCCGAGGCGTCGATTTCAACAACAGACAAGTCCTCGGCCGAAACCCTGGAGGCATGGGTCGGCCCTCAGAAGAATCGGGTAGAGCCTGGCGAGCTGCTCGTTCAAATTCCCCTGAAAGAAAATTCCCCCGAACTAACTGTGCAGGTCGGCTCCGGCCTTGACACCCGCGAGAGGGATCACCTCATCAGCTTCCTGCAGAGCAACACGGATATCTTCGCCTGGTCGCCTGCAGATATGCCAGGGATAGACCCTGAGGTCGCGGTCCACCGGCTCCAGGTGAAGCCCTGCAAGCCCGTGCGGCAAAAGAAGCGAAGCGCCGCTCCAGAACGACAACGAGCGATCGCCGAGGAAGTCGATAAACTCCTCAAGGCCGGCTTCATCCGGAAGATATTCTATCCGGAGTGGCTCGCCAATGTGGTCCTCGTCAAAAAAGCCAGCGGGAAATGGCGCATGTGCGTGGACTACACCGACCTGAACAAGGCCTGCCTGAAGGACAGCTTTCCACTCTCCAGCATTGATCAGCTCGTGGACTCCACCTCGGGACACGAGCTGTTGACATTTATGGACGCCTTCTCCGGATACAACCAGATCCGGATGGCACCGGAGGACGAGGAAAAGATGGCCTTCATCACCGGCGGGGGTACCTACTGCTACAAGGTGATGCCCTTCGGCTTAAAGAATACTGGAGCAACTTATCAGAGGCTGGTTAGCCGGATCTTCAAAGATCAGATAGGTCGAAACATGGAGGTCTATATAGACGACATGCTGGTGAAGAGCAAAATGGCGCAAAACCATGTGGCCGACCTCAGCGAAGCATTCTCCGTACTCCGAAAGTACCGAATGAAGCTTAATCCGGCCAAATGTGCGTTCGGAGTCACCTCGGGCAAGTTCCTTGGCTTCGTAATCACACAGCGGGGAATCGAGGCCAACCCCAAGAAGATCCGAGCACTCCAGGAGATGACGCCGCCAAGGACAGTGAAGGAAGTGCAGCGGCTTACGGGCCGGGTCGCAGCCCTCGGAAGATTCGTCTTCCGATCGGCCGAGCGCTGCCTCCCGTTCTTTGCGGCTCTCAAGAAGCCAAAAGACTTTCTATGGTCGGCCCAATGTCAGCAGGCTTTTGAGGAGCTCAAGCGTCTTCTTGCCTCTCCTCCGCTACTCACGAAGCCTCAACAGGGTGAGCTCCTCTACTTGTATTTAGCTGTCTCCCCTATAGCTGTGAGCTCGGTCCTGGTCCGGAAGGAGGGCAAGCTCCAGAAGCTGGTATATTACACAAGTCGGGTCTTGAGGGATGCTGAGACCCGATACACCAAGCTTGAGAAGACAGCCTACGCCTTGGTCGTTTCAGCCCGGAGGCTCCGACCCTATTTTCAAGCTCACATTGTGGCCGTGCTGACCAACCAACCGGTGAAGCAGATCCTGCAGCGATCAGATCGTGCCGGTCGGGTTACCAAATGGGCCATCGAGCTTGGGGAGTTCGACCTCGAGTATCGACCCAGGCCGGCGATCAAGGCACCGGCACTCGCCGACTTCATAGTCGAGTGCACCGTGCCGGACGAGCCTGAGCCCGAGCTAGCGCCGGCGGAGCAGATTCCGAACTCGACATAGACCCTGCATGTTGATGGTTCTTCGAACTCGGGGGGTAGCGGAGCGGGCCTCATCCTCACCAGTCCAGATGGAGTGGTCGCCGAGCAGGCCCTGCGCTTCGAATTCCCCGCCTCCAACAATGCAGCAGAGTACGAAGCACTTGTCGCCGGGCTCAAGTTGGCCAAGGAGCTAAGAGTGAAGGACCTAAGGGCCTTCAGCGACTCCCAGTTGGTCGTGAACCAGATCTTGGATGATTTCGAAGCCAGAGAGCCCACGATGCAAGAATATCTTCGAAAAGTGCGGGATCTCACCTCGACTCTGAACTCCTTCCACATCCAACACATCGCCAGAATGGAGAACCTCAGAGCAGATCAACTATCAAAGCTAGCATCTTCCCGCATGAGCGAGCTTCCGAAGGCAGCAGCGCTGGAGTATCTTCAAAAACCCAGCACAGAGGAGCCCGAGCCGACCCTTTGCATCGAAGTTGAGCCGAGCTGGATGGATGAGCTCGTCAACTACTTGCAGGATGAAGCCCTCCCCAGCGATGAGCATGAGGCCCGCCGGGTGAAGCGCTTGGCTGCCCGATACATATTGCACGAGGGTAAGCTCTATCGAAGATTCTTTACCTCTCCCTCCTCAGGTGCCTTCGCCCGACAGAGGCGGACTATGCAATGCGCGAGGTCCACGAGGGGATCTGTGGAAATCATCTGGGGTGACGAGCGTTAGCGCACAAGATTTTGCGCCAAGGCTACTACTGGCCAACACTCCAGAAAGATACTCTGGATTTCGTCCGAAGGTGTGACCGATGCCAGAGGAACGCCAATGTCCAACGCCGGCCCTCGGCCCTGCTGACCTCGATCAGTTCCCCCTGGCCGTTTGCCCAATGGGGAATCGACATCTTGGGGTCGTTTCCCCTGGCGACCGGGCAAAGGAAATTCCTAGTCGTCTCCATCAATTATTTCACTAAATGGGTGGAGGCCGAGCCGCTTGCCCAGATCACCGAGCAGAAGATACGAGACTTCGTCTGGAAGTCGATAATTTGCAGATTCGGACTCCCCCGCATCCTCATATCAGATAACGGTCGTCAGTTCGACAACGCCCGTTTCAGAGAATTCTACTCCGAGCTTGGCATCGATCACCGCTTCACCTCGATCGCGCATCCACAGACAAATGAAGAAACCGAGGTAACAAATCGTACTATTTTGCAGGGGCTCAAGACCAGACTCGACCAGTCCAAGGGGCAGTGGGTCGAAGACCTGTACAACGTCCTGTGGGCTTACCGGACCACGTTCTGCGTACCCACCGGTGAAACTCCTTTCAATCTGACGTACGGGACAGAAGCCGTCATCCCCCTGGAGATCGGGCTTCCCTCTCCAAGGGTGGAGCATTTTGACGCTAGCTCTGGCTCCTCGCAGCTCAGAAATAATCTGGACCTAATCGAGGAGACCAGGGAAGTTGCCCGAGTTTGCATGGCAAGATACCAGCAAAGGACGGCGCAATACTACAACGCCAGGGTCAAGGTTCAATCCTTCAAAGCGGGGGACCTTATCCTTAGGAGGGCAGAAGCATCCCAACCAACCGAGCGAGGGAAGCTGGCCCCGAACTGGGAGGGCCCCTACTAGATCGCGCGCGTCCAGCGACCTGGAGCATACAAGCTGAGATCTTTTGACGGGACTCCCATTCCACGCAGCTGGAGTTCCGAAAACCTTCGGGTGTACTACCAATAGTGTCCCAAAGGATCCTCCGTATCAATTATAAGTCTCACCTTGCTACAATGATTTATTCGCAATTGCTTAGTTGTGATAAAATTCCCCTGATGTCTACATGCTGACTTCCAGACGACCCGGCCTAGCTCGTATATACGATCCTGCTTGGGCACAAATAGAACCAAGCAAAGCCGGGCGCCTCAGCCAAAATTCAGAACGCCGATCTCCATCGATCTCCATCAGCTATCGAGCTCGGCTCGATCTCCACCAACCATCGAGCTCGGCTCGATCTCCACCAACCATCGAGCTCGGCTCGATCTCCATCAGCTATCGAGCTCGGCTCGATCTTCATCAGTCAACGAGCTCGGCTCGACCTCCATCAGGTATCGAGCTCGGCTCGATCTCTGCCAACCATCGAGCTCGGCTCGATCTCCATCAGTTATCGAGCTCGGCTCGATCTCCATTAGTTATCGAGCTCGGCTCGATCTCCACCAACCATCGAGCTCGGCTCGATCTCCATCAGCTATCGAGCTCGGCTCGATCTCCATCAGCTATCGAGCTCGGCTCGACCTCCATCAGGCATCGAGCTCAGCTCGATCTCTGCCGACCATCGAGCTCGGCTCGATCTCCATCGGTCATCGAGCTCGGCTCGATCTCCATCGGTCATCGAGCTCGGCTCGATCTCCATCGGTCATCGAGCTCGGCTCGATCTCCATCAGTGATCGAGCTCGGCTCGATCTCCACCAACCATCGAGCTCGGCTCGATCTCCATCGTCTATCGAGCTCGGCTCGATCTCCACCAACCATCGAGCTCGGCTCGATCTCCATCAGTCATCGAGCTCGGCTCGATCTCCATCCGGTATCGAGCTCGGCTCGATCTCCGCCGACCATCGAGCTCGGCTCGATCTCCATCGGTCATCGAGCTCGGCTCGATCTCCATCGGTCATCGAGCTCGGCTCGATCTCCATCGGTCATCGAGCTCGGCTCGATCTCCATCGGTCATCGAGCTCGGCTCGATCTCCATTAGCTATCGAGCTCGGCTCGATCTCCACCAACCATCGAGCTCGGCTCGATCTCCATCAGCTATCGAGCTCGGCTCGATCTTCATTAGTCATCGAGCTCGGCTCGACCTCCATCAGGTATCGAGCTCGGCTCGATCTCCGCCGACCATCGAGCTCGGCTCGATCTCCATCGGTCATCGAGCTCGGCTCGATCTCCATCGGTCATCGAGCTCGGCTCGATCTCCATTAGCTATCGAGCTCGGCTCGATCTCCACCAACCATCGAGCTCGGTTCGATCTCCATCAACTATCGAGCTCAACTCGATCTCCATCAAATACCTCGACTACGGTCGGGATGCCCCGATACTTCGGGATGATGGAGCACCCTCGTGGTCTCCCCGAAAATGTTCGTGGTCATCCAACAGCTCGAGATGCGGTCCTCTATCGAGCTCGGCTCGATCTCCACCGACTATCGGGCTCGGCTCGGTCCTCGCCGACCATCGATCCGGGCACCCCGAAGCCAGTGGTAGCTCCATGTGCAAGCTCAAAAGGCTACGGCCCCGTGCGTTGGATTAAACTCGGGGCCGCCCTCTACGAACAGTTCGCGGCTCGGGGCGTGCAGCCCCAACAAGGTACGCTTTGATTGGCGCCTACCTTGTTCATTACACGTTTCGTTCATTTTCGTGTCGGATGCTTTTACTGGAAAGTACTCCGGCCAATATCGGGGTCCTCCGCCGAGTCGATTGCAAATAATCTAGTTGAACGTGCCTACTTAAGCCATAGGTCAGTCTTTCGACCGCTCGATCTCCATCGATCTCCATCAGCTATCGAGCTCGGCTCGATCTCCACCAACCATCGAGCTCGGCTCGATCTCCACCAACCATCGAGCTCGGCTCGATCTCCATCAGCTATCGAGCTCGGCTCGATCTTCATCAGTCAACGAGCTCGGCTCGACCTCCATCAGGTATCGAGCTCGGCTCGATCTCTGCCAACCATCGAGCTCGGCTCGATCTCCATCGGTCATCGAGCTCGGCTCGATCTCCATCGGTCATCGAGCTCGGCTCGATCTCCATCAGTTATCGAGCTCGGCTCGATCTCCACTAGTTATCGAGCTCGGCTCGATCTCCACCAACCATCGAGCTTGGCTCGATCTCCATCAGCTATCGAGCTCGGCTCGATCTCCATCAGCTATCGAGCTCGGCTCGATCTTCATCAGTCATCGAGCTCGGCTCGACCTCCATCAGGCATCGAGCTCGGCTCGATCTCTGCCGACCATCGAGCTCGGCTCGATCTCCATCGGTCATCGAGCTCGGCTCGATCTCCATCAGTTATCGAGCTCGGCTCGATCTCCACCAACCATCGAGCTCGGCTCGATCTCCATCGGCTATCGAGCTCGGCTCGATCTGTTGGGAACCCGCCCATGCCGCTGATATTTCAAAAATTTTCAGATGGCAGCGGAATCGGCATGCACGGGTTCGACGTTCATCGCATGAACGCTTGTTTCGAGACCTTTCGTAATTAGGTAAGAATTAAAACTTTTAGAACTAATAGGAAGATCAAATCTTCACCTTGCGCGGGTAGATGATCACCGCGAATCTGAATTCGTGGTTTTGGAAGAGGGTTCGTTTGAAGCCGTTCAAACGTCCGGCCTCTACGGGTATCCACACGAAGTAGAGAACCGATCAAAGCTTTCTTGTCTTCCCGGGGTGCTAGCTCCCTTGCAAAGACTCCTTTGATGGCTGATCTCTTCTCTTTCTTTCAACTCTTGAAAGTGCTTGAGAGGAGGAAGAAGAAGAAGGAACTCAAGGAAGAAGAACACAGCTTCTGCAGCCTTCTTTCTTTTCCCTGCGTTGGAAGAAGGATTGGAGGAAGAGGAAGACGCCAACGCTTGGACCTTGCTCTTCCTTTGCTTGCGGCTGAACCAAGAGAGGAGAGGGGAGGGTGGCGGCAGCAAGAGGAGGATGGCTCCAATACCTAGGGCGCCGGCCTCATGGTGCTTCTTATAGCCATCAAGGGCTCCTCCAAAGTAGGAGCCCTAGATGGTTTTCCAAAGAAAGAAAGGGGGGGTGCGCCGGCCCCTCTCTCTCCTTCAATCCGCACCATCCAAGATGAGAGGGGCTGATGCCCCTCTTACTTGGTTAACCTAATCCTCTTCCAAAGAGGATTAGGTGCCTCTCTCATGGTTTAATCCTAATCTAATTAGGATTGGCCAAATTGGGTTCAATCTATACTAGTCCTAATCCAATTAGGACTTGAATGAACCATGACTCAATTGAACTCTTCAATCCTAATCCAATTAGGAGTCATGTTGATTCATTAGATTAATAATTAATTTAGACTTAAGGAATCCTAATCCTATTAGGATTTGTTTAATTTTAGTCCTAATCCAATTAGGACTCTACTTGAATCCGAAGTCCTAATCCAATTAGGATTTCTAGGAATCCTACTCCAAGTAGGAATCCAATTTTTAATTCAAAACTCCTAATCTCATTAGGATTGAGGAATCCTATTCCAAGTAGGAATCCCAGTCCTAATCCAATTAGAACTCTAGGTATCCTACCCGAAGTAGGATTCTTGTTTCAAGTCCAATTAATTAATTCCTTTTTCCTTCTTCAACTTCTTATCAATCAAATTGATTTCTTGTGATTCCTAATCACGATTTCAACCATCGGATCGGTCAATACTTCTAGTGTGTGTGACCCCATAGGTTCTATTCTGACTGGTAGTGAGATATATTGTGATCTCTATCACTATATCATTGAAAACTCCTTTCAATGGGTTGGAACGATTCCAACTCAACTCATTAGGGTTTATCGATCATCAAGATAATCCCTATGAGTCCCACCATCCACCAGTGACACCTAGCAGCATGTAGTGGCTACCCAGCAGAATGGAATGATGAACCTCTAGGTGCAGTTAAACATGTGATACAGTCCTACTATCGTGGATCCCTACAGGACGGAGGTCATGGACAACTCGTCAAACCCCATCGTCTGTCATATGTCAAGATTTATTCGACTCGAGTTCGATAGTGAAAAACTCTTTCTCCACTGTGCATACTGCCCCGGCCGAGGTCTTACGAACTCAGTCTTATAAATCACATAGGATCTCTCCTTATCTATCAAGGTCGATAGATTCCATATAGGTGCATACCCTACTCCTACAGTGAACTTACTGCAGCCAATCTACACTGCATGGACCCATATGGCTAGAGACCATGTATGTGTGCAGTCAAACTACAATAACCTCACTGTGAGTAGCCGAAGCGCCGCAGGTCAAAGGACCAGTCATACTACTGCAACATCAAGCAAGTCACTGACGAGTGGATAGACATCCAAGTGACTTCTTGTATTGGTCACGCTCAGTACCCTTGTTCTCTAACAAGCACCTGCACTATCACTTTAGTGTCCCTACACTGTGGACTCAAGTCTCGTCCATCCAGAAGGAGAGTGATCTGTGCACTGATCGGATCGATCACCGTCCTCGTGATGATCCTTTGATCAGGAGCATTTAGAAATTAATCACCAATGATACATGGCTCAAATTCTCAACTCTTGAGAATATGTATCATCATCTTATTAATTTCTTGGACGATTCATAGACACATAAACAATATGAATGAAAAAGATGCCTTTTATTTATTCAATAATAAATAGTCAAGTACAAAATTATGTCCCTAGAATCAACAATGTGTCAGCCAAATTGGCTTCTAGGGCATACATCTAACAATCTCCCACTTGCACTAAAGCCAATTGGTCATATATCTTAGGCCCATCTTCTCAAGGTGGGCTTCAGTCTTTTGCTGACTCAGCTGCTTAGTGAAAGGGTCTGCCACGTTATCCGCGGAGTCTACTCTCTGCACCTCTACATATTTCTTCTCCACATAGTCGCGTATGAGGTGAAAGCGCCGCTCTATATGCTTAGACTTCTGATGAGACCTTGGCTCCTTAGCAAGGGCTATGGCGCCATTGTTATCGCAGTAGAGTGTTATGGCATCTGATGTCATCACATCCAGCTCTGCAATGAATTTCTTGAACCAGAAGCCTTTCTTAGCAGCTTCAGAGGCGGCGATGTATTCGGCTTCCATAGTCGAATCAGCAATGATCGGTTGTTTAGAACTCTTCCAATTCACCGTACCACCATTGCACAAGAACACGTATCCAGATGTTGACTTCCTGTCATCGACATCAGTCATGAAGTTTGAATCTGTGTACCCTTCTACCTTTAACTCTGATGATCCTCCAAAAACCAAGAATAAATCTTTAGTTCTTCTCAAGTACTTAAGAATATTCTTCACAGCTGTCCAGTGTTCTTCACCTGGATTCGACTGATATCTGCTTGTGACACTCACAGCAAGAGCTATATCAAGTCGTGTACATAGCATGACATACATGAGGCTTCCTATTGCCGATGCATAAGGAATCTTGCTCATGCGTTGAATCTCCTCAGGTGTGTTGGGGCACATCTTCTTGGAGAGATGAATTCCATGCCTTAGGGGTAAAAGACCCCTCTTGGAGTTTTCCATGCTGAACCTCTTCAGCACCTCCTCTATGTACATTTTCTGTGACAGGCCAAGCATCCTTTTAGATCTATCTCTATAGACCTTTATTCCCAAAATATAGGATGCTTCCCCAAGGTCTTTCATGGAGAATTCTTTTGACAACCAGACCTTGACCGAGGTTAGCATGGGAATATCATTCCCAATCAGGAGAATGTCATCTACGTACAGTACGAGAAAAACGACAGCACTCCCACTAACCTTTTTTATAAACACATGGTTCCTCCTCGTTTTTGATGAAATCAAACGTTTTGATTGCATCATCGAAACGAGTGTTCCAACTCCGAGAGGCTTGCTTTAGTCCATAGATGGATCTTTGCAGCTTGCAGACCTTGTGATCTCCATCACTGGAAGTGAAACCCAAAGGCTGTTCCATATAGATATCTTCATCAAGATATCCATTCAGGAAAGCAGTTTTCACATCCATCTGCCAGATTTCATAATCATGAAATGCTGCAATGGCAAGCAATGTTCGGATGGATTTTAGCATGGCTACAGGTGAAAAGGTCTCCTGATAGTCAATGCCTTCGCGCTGACTATACCCTTTCGCCACAAGCCTTGCCTTATAGGTCTCTACCTTTCCATCCGAACCTATCTTCCTTTTGTAGATCCATTTGCATCCAATAGGTACAATACCTTCTGGTGGATCTACTAAGGTCCAGACTTGGTTGGAATGCATGGAGTCTATCTCTGACTTCATAGCTTCCAGCCATTTCTCGGAATCGATATCAGATATCGCCTCGTTGTAGGTTTTGGGATCCTGTATGTGATCCCTATCTCCCACTAGGAACATTTCCTCAGTATCCTCTTCAAGTATACCTAAGTATCTATCGGGAGGATGGGAGACTCTACTAGATCTACGAGGTGGTTGAGGGACATCGTGTACTGGCTCCTTATGAATAGGTTCTATAGGATCCATGACTCGTTGCTTTTCAGAGACTTTCTCTTCAAGCTCAATTTTCCTCCCACTGCCTCTATCAAGGATAAACTGATTTTCCAAGAAGATGGCATGACGGCTCACAAACACATTGTGATCCTTTGAGACGTAAAAATTGTATCCTAATGACTCTTTAGGATATCCTATAAAACGAGCACTTATGGTCCTAGCCTCTAACTTGTTCGCCTGTAGTCGTTTGACGTGGGCCGGACATCCCCAAATCTTGAGATGACCCAGACTTGGTTTCTTACCATGCCATATCTCATACGGTGTGGTAGGAACGGATTTAGAGGGAACTCTATTCAATAAATAAATCGCTGTGAGTAAGGCATCTCCCCAAAGGAACATAGGTAAATCAGTGAAGCTCATCATGGACCTGACCATATCCAATAGGGTCCGATTTCTCCTCTCTGACACCCCGTTGAGTTGAGGTGTACCCGGAGGTGTCCATTGTGAGACTATGCCGTTTTCTTTGAGATAGTCCCGGAATTCCCCACTAAGGTATTCTCCTCCCCGATCTGATCGAAGAGCCTTAAGAGGTTTTCCAGTTTGTTTTTCTACTTCATTTTTGAACTCTTTGAACTTTTCAAAGGATTCAGACTTGTGTCTCATAAGATACACATACCCATACCGTGAATAATCATCGGTAAAGGTAATGAAGTAAGAATAACGTCCCCTGGCTAGCACATCGAATGGGCCACATACATCTGTATGTACTAGGGTAAGTATTTCAGTGGTCCTCTCCCCATGTCCTACAAAGGGTAGTCTGGCCATCTTTCCTTGAAGACAGGACTCGCAAACTGGATATGACTCGGAAGTCAATGAGCCTAAGAGCCCATCTTTATCCATTTTGTTCATTCTATCTTCTCCAATATGGCCAAGTCTGAGGTGCCACAAATATCTTTGGTTTATCTCATCTCTGGATCTTTTGGATCCTTTGGCACTCACATCTTGCTCGGTAACATTCACAGATACATCCATATGTAAATGGTAGAGACTGTCAATCATAAAACCACGTGCGACTATTTTATTTCTCAAATAAATAGAACAGCAGTCTTTGTCAAATGTAAAAACATGACCTTCCTGTGCTAGACATGAAACAGAAATCAAATTTCTGCTAGCAACAGGTACATAATAGCAATCTCTAAGTATTAAACTAAATCCAGACGGTAGTCGCAGATGGTAGGTGCCCACAGCCACAGCAGCAACTTTTGCCCCGTTGCCAACCCGAAGGGTTACCGCACCTTCCGCCAGCCTTCTACTTTCCTTTAGACCCTGCATGGTAGTGCACAAATGAGCACTAGAACCAGAATCTATAACCCAACTAGAAGTAGAAGAAACCGTTAGATTAGTTTCAATAATGAGCAAGTCTATACCTTCTGAAGGTATGTCACCTTTCTTGTTCTTCAGGCTCTCGAGGTATGAAGGACAGTTTCTCTTCCAGTGGCCTTCGACATTGCAGTGGAAACATTTTCCTTTGTCGTTAGCCCTTTTCTTTTGAACTTCCTTCTTTGGCTTCTTGTCTTTCTTCTGCTTCTTTGCAGGCTTCTTTTTCTTCCAAGTAGACTTTCTCTTGGAACCAGAAGTCAACTCAGCAGCGAGGACATTGCCCTTTGAACCTTTCAAGGCTCCCTCAGCAGTTACCAACATGTTGATTAGTTCAGTCTTAGTGCATTCAATCTTATTCATGTGGTAGTTTACTATAAACTGACCAAATGAATCAGGAAGTGACTGTAGGATCAAATCCACTTGCAATTCCTTGTGCATGTCCATACCGAGCTTCTCAAGCTCCTCTAGGTCCTTGATCATGGTCAGACCGTGATCATGAACAGACTGCCCTTCGCGCATTTTCGCTTTGAAAAGCCTCTTGGACACTTCAAAACGAGCTGTGCGACTCTGCTCACCATACAACTCTTATAGGTGTGCCAGTATGTCCCTAGCAGTCTTTATATTTTCATGCTGGCATTGGAGTTCATTAGACATAGATGCCATCATATAGCATTTTACTCTAATGTCATCGTCCAACCACTTTTTATGCATCTCACGCTGAACATCAGTGGGACGTGCTGGTAATGTGGGGATATCTGAATCGAGTATATAACCTATCTTCTCACAGTCCAAAACTATTTTGAGATTTCTAAGCCAGTCCTTGTAATTGGTTCCGGTCAGTCGGTTGGTCTCAAGAATACGGGTCAAAGGGTTTGAAGCCGACATTGTATCTGCAGAGAGTAAAGATTCTAGTTAGACTTTTGTACTTGATCCTAATCTGTCCTAAGGTCTTTTAGAACAAATGTGACTCCCACTATTTTCTCGAATTCCTCACACTCCCCTGGTAGGAAAACGGAAATCCCACACGACTAGGGTTTCTAGTGGGTACTGCGGTCCCACCAATTTACATGCCACCTCACCTAACAGTTATTGGTGACACATAGATGGATGAGTGTACAACTCTTGTACAATGCTTCTCAAGCATGTTGCAGTGCAACTTGGTCTCTAAGCCATGAAGACCTCACCTAACAGTTATTGGTCTCATTTCTTAGTTAAGTCAGACCCACCGTATAACCGTAGGAATAAAGTCGTCATTGGGTCCTCACCTAATAGTTATTGGTGCCCAACCCCACCTTTACCCTACAACATCTCATGTCTATAGAGAGGTCCAGCCCCCCAATGCAACTTGACCACTGTATCCAGCCGAGACAAGTCAACATCAGAAAGGCCTTAGCAGCTCTACTACAGTGGAAGACCTATTGACTTAATATTGGTTAATCAGGTCTTAGTGTTTGCAACTTGAGCCTTTCATAAGAGGTAATCGAACAATTGGCCAGGTAAGCAGGTGGGAGGCTCCCCTTACTCAGAGAGTAAGGTCCTAATTAAGTAACCACCTTTCATGCTTTCCTAGACACCAATTAGATCAATTAATCTAATATGACTTGCTCATGTCGGTTCACTCTCGACTTGATTGAGGAGGTTTTGATTTAGGTCTCAATTGGGTTTGCTACATCACATGTAGACCTATCTACCCGACTCTCATTCACATCACATGCAAACGGCGCATTGCAGGCAGTTATAATCGCGGCAATAATTAAAGCTAAACTTTAACTAGGTGATGATCATGGATTCTAATTAGGTCGTATTACAAGCACATGCACATCAATCGATCAAGTGGTCTTCAACTCTTGAATTGATTCCAAGCTTCCTTGATTCGATCCTTGATCAACTCTTGATCCCATCGCCATCAACCGCTTAGATCACCTTTCATCTCATGCCTTTGCTTCAACTTGATCGTTGATGTACATCACATCACAGAAATACAACCAGATGTAAAATAAAAATAAAAATAATTTACATCTCCTTTTAGGAGGCACGCAGGCCTCTCAAAACATCAAATAAGATGCATGCAAGCATCTGAAAAATTACATGACATCGCAGATCACATCGCAGGTCATTACATTTGATACCAAAAGGGGTTGAATCCTATGATCATCACCGTATGCTACAATTATAATTTTCAGATCTGAAACTTAACTGATTATATCATGACATAGGTCGCTGATCATGCTAATCATGATTCTAAACTTTGTAATCCCATTAACAATGCAATTAGAATCATCTTTTTATCACATAAAAATCAGCATGTAAAAATCAGCACCCCTGAAAAATCTGCATGCAGAATTTTTCAGCATGCATGATCATTTAATTTTCAGATCTAATATGCCTTTAGATATTTAATTCTTACCTTAATCTACGAAGCCTAGGCTCTGATACCACTGTTGGGAACCCGCCCATGCCGCTGATATTTCAAAAATTTTCAGATGGCAGCGGAATCGGCATGCACGGGTTCGACGTTCATCGCATGAACGCTTGTTTCGAGACCTTTCGTAATTAGGTAAGAATTAAAACTTTTAGAACTAATAGGAAGATCAAATCTTCACCTTGCGCGGGTAGATAATCACCGCGAATCTGAATTCGTGGTTTTGGAAGAGGGTTCGTTTGAAGCCGTTCAAACGTCCGGCCTCTACGGGTATCCACACGAAGTAGAGAACCGATCAAAGCTTTCTTGTCTTCCCGGGGTGCTAGCTCCCTTGCAAAGACTCCTTTGATGGCTGATCTCTTCTCTTTCTTTCAACTCTTGAAAGTGCTTGAGAGGAGGAAGAAGAAGAAGGAACTCAAGGAAGAAGAACACAGCTTCTGCAGCCTTCTTTCTTTTCCCTGCGTTGGAAGAAGGATTGGAGGAAGAGGAAGACGCCAACGCTTGGACCTTGCTCTTCCTTTGCTTGCGGCTGAACCAAGAGAGGAGAGGGGAGGGTGGCGGCAGCAAGAGGAGGATGGCTCCAATACCTAGGGCGCCGGCCTCATGGTGCTTCTTATAGCCATCAAGGGCTCCTCCAAAGTAGGAGCCCTAGATGGTTTTCCAAAGAAAGAAAGGGGGGGTGCGCCGGCCCCTCTCTCTCCTTCAATCCGCACCATCCAAGATGAGAGGGGCTGATGCCCCTCTTACTTGGTTAACCTAATCCTCTTCCAAAGAGGATTAGGTGCCTCTCTCATGGTTTAATCCTAATCTAATTAGGATTGGCCAAATTGGGTTCAATCTATACTAGTCCTAATCCAATTAGGACTTGAATGAACCATGACTCAATTGAACTCTTCAATCCTAATCCAATTAGGAGTCATGTTGATTCATTAGATTAATAATTAATTTAGACTTAAGGAATCCTAATCCTATTAGGATTTGTTTAATTTTAGTCCTAATCCAATTAGGACTCTACTTGAATCCGAAGTCCTAATCCAATTAGGATTTCTAGGAATCCTACTCCAAGTAGGAATCCAATTTTTAATTCAAAACTCCTAATCTCATTAGGATTGAGGAATCCTATTCCAAGTAGGAATCCCAGTCCTAATCCAATTAGAACTCTAGGTATCCTACCCGAAGTAGGATTCTTGTTTCAAGTCCAATTAATTAATTCCTTTTTCCTTCTTCAACTTCTTATCAATCAAATTGATTTCTTGTGATTCCTAATCACGATTTCAACCATCGGATCGGTCAATACTTCTAGTGTGTGTGACCCCATAGGTTCTATTCTGACTGGTAGTGAGATATATTGTGATCTCTATCACTATATCATTGAAAACTCCTTTCAATGGGTTGGAACGATTCCAACTCAACTCATTAGGGTTTATCGATCATCAAGATAATCCCTATGAGTCCCACCATCCACCAGTGACACCTAGCAGCATGTAGTGGCTACCCAGCAGAATGGAATGATGAACCTCTAGGTGCAGTTAAACATGTGATACAGTCCTACTATCGTGGATCCCTACAGGACGGAGGTCATGGACAACTCGTCAAACCCCATCGTCTGTCATATGTCAAGATTTATTCGACTCGAGTTCGATAGTGAAAAACTCTTTCTCCACTGTGCATACTGCCCCGGCCGAGGTCTTACGAACTCAGTCTTATAAATCACATAGGATCTCTCCTTATCTATCAAGGTCGATAGATTCCATATAGGTGCATACCCTACTCCTACAGTGAACTTACTGCAGCCAATCTACACTGCATGGACCCATATGGCTAGAGACCATGTATGTGTGCAGTCAAACTACAATAACCTCACTGTGAGTAGCCGAAGCGCCGCAGGTCAAAGGACCAGTCACACTACTGCAACATCAAGCAAGTCACTGACGAGTGGATAGACATCCAAGTGACTTCTTGTATTGGTCACGCTCAGTACCCTTGTTCTCTAACAAGCACCTGCACTATCACTTTAGTGTCCCTACACTGTGGACTCAAGTCTCGTCCATCCAGAAGGAGAGTGATCTGTGCACTGATCGGATCGATCACCGTCCTCGTGATGATCCTTTGATCAGGAGCATTTAGAAATTAATCACCAATGATACATGGCTCAAATTCTCAACTCTTGAGAATATGTATCATCATCTTATTAATTTCTTGGACGATTCATAGACACATAAACAATATGAATGAAAAAGATGCCTTTTATTTATTCAATAATAAATAGTCAAGTACAAAATTATGTCCCTAGAATCAACAATGTGTCAGCCAAATTGGCTTCTAGGGCATACATCTAACACGATCTCCACCAACCATCGAGCTCGGCTCGATCTCCATCAGTCATCGAGCTCGGCTCGATCTCCATCCGGTTTCGAGCTCGGCTCGATCTCCGCCGACCATCGAGCTCGGCTCGATCTCCATCGGTCATCGAGCTCGGCTCGATCTCCATCAGCTATCGAGCTCGGCTCGATCTCCATCAGCTATCGAGCTCGGCTCGATCTCCACCAACCATCGAGCTCGGCTCGATCTCCATCAGCTATCGAGCTCGGCTCGATCTTCATTAGTCATCGAGCTCGGCTCGACCTCCATCAGGTATCGAGCTCGGCTCGACCTCCATCAGGTATCGAGCTCGGCTCGATCTCCGCCGACCATCGAGCTCGGCTCGATCTCCGCCGACCATCGAGCTCGGCTCGATCTCCATCGGTCATCGAGCTCGGCTCGATCTCCATCGGTCATCGAGCTCGGCTCGATCTCCATTAGCTATCGAGCTCGGCTCGATCTCCACCAACCATCGAGCTCGGTTCGATCTCCATCAACTATCGAGCTCAACTCGATCTCCATCAAATACCTCGACTACGGTCGGGATGCCCCGATACTTCGGGATGATGGAGCACCCTCGTGGTCTCCCCGAAAATGTTCGTGGTCATCCAACAGCTCGAGATGCGGTCCTCTATCGAGCTCGGCTCGATCTCCACCGACTATCGGGCTCGGCTCGGTCCTCGCCGACCATCGATCTGGGCACCCCGAAGCCAGTGGTAGCTCCATGTGCAAGCTCAAAAGGCTACGGCCCCGTGCGTTGGATTAAACTCGGGGCCGCCCTCTACGAACAGTTCGCGGCTCGGGGCGTGCAGCCCCAACAAGGTACGCTTTGATTGGCGCCTACCTTGTTCATTACACGTTTCGTTCATTTTCGTGTCGGATGCTTTTACTGGAAAGTACTCCGGCCAATATCGGGGTCCTCCGCCGAGTCGATTGCAAATAATCTAGTTGAACGCGCCTACTTAAGCCATAGGTCAGTCTTTCGACCGCTCGATCTCCATCGATCTCCATCGATCTCCATCAGCTATCGAGCTCGGCTCGATCTCCACCAACCATCGAGCTCGGCTCGATCTCCACCAACCATCGAGCTCGGCTCGATCTCCATCAGCTATCGAGCTCGGCTCGATCTTCATCAGTCAACGAGCTCGGCTCGACCTCCATCCGGTATCGAGCTCGGCTCGATCTCTGCCAACCATCGAGCTCGGCTCGATCTCCATCGGTCATCGAGCTCGGCTCGATCTCCATCGGTCATCGAGCTCGGCTCGATCTCCATCAGTCATCGAGCTCGACTCGATCTCCACTAGTTATCGAGCTCGGCTCGATCTCCACCAACCATCGAGCTCGGCTCGATCTCCATCAGCTATCGAGCTCGGCTCGATCTCCATCAGCTATCGAGCTCGGCTCGATCTCCATCAGTCATCGAGCTCGGCTCGACCTCCATCAGGCATCGAGCTCGGCTCGATCTCTGCCGACCATCGAGCTCGGCTCGATCTCCATCGGTCATCGAGCTCGGCTCGATCTCCATCAGTTATCGAGCTCGGCTCGATCTCCACCAACCATCGAGCTCGGCTCGATCTCCATCGGCTATCGAGCTCGGCTCGATCTCCACCAACCATCGAGCTCGGCTCGATCTCCATCAGTCATCGAGCTCGGCTCGATCTCCATCCGGTATCGAGCTCGGCTCGATCTCCGCCGACCATCGAGCTCGGCTCGATCTCCATCGGTCATCGAGCTCGGCTCGATCTCCATCAGCTATCGAGCTCGGCTCGATCTCCATTAGCTATCGAGCTCGGCTCGATCTCCACCAACCATCGAGCTCGGCTCGATCTCCATCAGCTATCGAGCTCGGCTCGATCTTCATTAGTCATCGAGCTCGGCTCGACCTCCATCAGGTATCGAGCTCGGCTCGATCTCCGCCGACCATCGAGCTCGGCTCGATCTCCATCGGTCATCGAGCTCGGCTCGATCTCCATCAGTTATCGAGCTCGGCTCGATCTCCACCAACCATCGAGCTCGGTTCGATCTCCATCAACTATCGAGCTCAACTCGATCTCCATCAAATACCTCGACTACGTTCGGGATGCCCCGATACTTCGGGATGATGGAGCACCCTCGTGGTCTCTCCGAAAATGTTCGTGGTCATCCAACAGCTCGAGATGCGGTCCTCTATCGAGCTCGGCTCGATCTCCACCGACTATCGGGCTCGGCTCGGTCCTCGCCGACCATCGATCCGGGCACCCCGAAGCCAGTGGTAGCTCCATGTGCAAGCTCAAAAGGCTACGGCCCCGTGCGTTGGATTAAACTCGGGGCCGCCCTCTACGAACAGTTCGCGGCTCGGGGCGTGCAGCCCCAACAAGGTACGCTTTGATTGGCGCCTACCTTGTTCATTACACGTTTCGTTCATTTTCGTGTCGGATGCTTTTACTGGAAAGTACTCCGGCCAATATCGGGGTCCTCCGCCGAGTCGATTACAAATAATCTAGTTGAACGCGCCTGCTTAAGCCATAGGTCAGTCTTTCGACCGCTCGGTGAAATGTAACCCCGAGCTCGGAGGGTCCGATTCGGGCTGCAAGCTAGCTGCTTGATACGATGATTAGAGCAAGGCGCCCCACGGCCGAGGCCCTGAGCTTTGCGGCCGTGAAACTCCAACCTAGACCTAAGAGCTCGACGGGCTCGGGCGTCTTTTCGATCTAGCGCCTCAGCAGCCCGAAAGTCCGAGCAATAAAGTCTTAGAGGAACGATGGTTAGAAAGTGTACTATAGTCAGCGAAAATTGAAAAACTTTCATTCAAAAGCCAAGACCAAGAACAAAATTGTCTCGGCCGTGCGGTAGACACAAGCCGACTCCATTACAAAAGAAAAAGGAAAAGAAAAAGCACAACTAAGAGGCGGCCGTGGCGGCATCTCCGGTCGAGATCTCCCCGGGCTCAACGCCCCCAGCTTCGGTCCCTCCGGCAGTGGTCCCGGGCTCGCCGCCTTCAATGCCTCTAGACACGACCTCGAGAGTGGCTCCCCGAGCGGCCTCCGTGGTGGCCTCCGGAGCAACCTCTCCGGTCGCCTCGGCCGACTCCGTCTCGAGGCCCTCGACTCCGGCTCCGGGCTGGAGCAGATTGAGATCGAAGTCGGGGCAAAGCCGGCGTAGTTGATTGCGGAAGTCGGTGAACCCTTGAATAAGGCCGTTCACAGCTTCCTCCTCGAGCAACTCCCGAAACTCTTCCGATTCACGGAAGAGCTGGACGGCGTTCTGAGCCCGCTCCTGGGCCTCCTTCTCCTGGGCTCCGAGCCGAGTTTGGAGCTCCTCGGCCTTGAGCTCTGCGCTCCTTATTGCCTGCTCGCGGACGACGAGCAGGGACCGCGCCTCGGCTAGGCGAGCCTCGGCGGCCCGCAGCTCTGATCTAGTCAGAGCATGGGCGGCCTTCTCTTCATCAAGCGCCATCGACAGGAGCTTGACTTCGTCTTCGGTGGCGCCTACTCTGAGCAAGAGCTCCTTCTTATGGAGCTCGAGCTCTGCCACCTTTTTCTCGGCCTCCGCCGCCTTCTTCTCGGCCCCCTCCCGTGCTTGCGAGCACCGACGAGCCCGATCTCGGTAGTTCGTATTGAGGGCGATCAGGGTCTCGGTCTCATGGAGATGCTGCAATCAAAGCAAAAGTTATGCCAAGGGAGGACAAAAAAAAAAAAAAACTGTGCGAGGAAATACCAAACAAAAACTTACCCGAATTGCGGAGAAGCGGGCCGAGTCCAAGAACTGGTTCTGGCTCATAGCCTGAATCCTCGCCCTGTCGGCCGGGAGGAGCGCGACGCGGAAAAGTTGCCGCGCCGTTTCAATGTTTTCGAGGGCCGACTCATCCTCGAACAATGTCCACTCCATGATGTAGGACCGCCGCTCTTGATTCCCCGCCGGGTCGGGACAGCCGGACCCACCTGCCTCTGGCCTCGCGGCCCCTTGGCTGCTCCTCGGCTCGGGTGCCAGCCCCTCAGGTTGGGCGGGAGGCTGACTAGGGATCTGAGAGATTGGCGCCGGACACGCAAGCGCCAACGCCGCCCCCTCCGAGCCTGCAGGCTCGGAGCTCGACCCTCCCCTTCTAGCGGCCTCGGGAGAGCCGACTCAAGGGGAGGGGACCTTTGCTTTCTTCTTCGGCTCAAGCGGCTCCCCTCCGAGCTCAGCCGCCCTCTTCGGAACCGAGCGTATAATACTTCGCTCTTGGTAACCATCTTCGCGATATCTGCAAGGACGAGCAGAATAAGACCCAGAACGTTAAAAAAAAAAAAAGAGAGAAAAGGAGACAAGCTTCCTACTATTGCCCTTACCCTGAGGACGCGTCGAGCTCAGGCCTACATTCACTAAAGCGTCCTCGCTTATGAGGCCGCTTAGGAGAATACCGTCCCCGAGGCTGCGAATGGCGTCGAGGATTTTCTGCTCGCGCGTAGAAAGCCTTGGCATTTTGTTGACAGCCCTAAGCCGGCTCGGCCTCCACCTGGGGTCAAACCTCCATGTCCGCTCAGAACCCAAGAAGAAAAATTTCTTCTTCCAGTCATGAATGGACGACGGGGCGCCGTGGAAGAGTGGCCGACCCGCCCGAAGGGCGACGTAAAGCCACTTTCAGTCTCTCGGGTTCGACTTTAACATAAAAAGTCGCCGGAAGACATTTACGGAGGTCGGGATCCCGTACGCCAGGCACAGCGACAGGAACCCGACGATTGTCCTCCATGCATTTGGAGCAAGTTGCGCCGGGACCAGCTGGTACTCCGTAAGCAACTCGTTCACGAACCCATGCAGAGGAAACCGTAGGCCGGCCCAGAGTGCCTCCCGATACACTCCGATCCGGCCTACTGGGGGGTTCGTTACTCGATCCCCCAATCCGGCGGGCTCCAAACGGAACCCTCGCCGAGGAAAAAACCACTCCCCGACCATCTCGACTTCAACCTCGCCCATGGTAGACCCAAGCTCGCCTGGACCAGAACCCATTGGAAAAGAAGAAAGGAAGGAAAAGAAAACTCTGAACGAACGAAAAAGACCTGACAGAGGTTCACCGGAGATCGGTTACTTCGGACTGAGAAGAAGGAAGGAGGGAGATGCAGGCAACAGGGGGAGGCGACCGGCGAGGGATGTATATATATATATATATATCCCCCGCCGACGGCCCGGATCTGCAAATCGGAGCGCTGCCCCCCGCTCAGATCGTGACACGCGTCAACCTAAAAACTAAAGGCGCCGCATTCACTCCGAACCGACACTCTGAATACAGAAGCGTCGCGTCGGATCGTGTAGTCTCATCATGAGCCCACGACGCGAGGACGCTTCGAAAAATGAAAGGGTACCCTGATGAAACGTTTTCGGAGAAAGAGGCGCCGCCTATTTAAGGCACCTGGAAACGCGCAATAATTCGAAATTTCCTTAAAGCATAACCAAAACTACTTCCCGCGCTCGAACTCCCGAGCAGCTCGAGCTCGGAAGTCGGGGGGTAGTGTTAAGGAAAAAAACATCGCCATACTTTGGTGAGCAGACCCCCCCAAGCGGGGGTCAACCGAGCAGATCCCCCGAGTGGGGGTCGCCCAGCCCGCGCGTCCAGCGCTGACGGGGGGAGACTGGTGCCCTCACGGGTTTGCCCTTCAAAAGGCGCCTCGAGAGGAAAGGATTTCCACCCCCCATTTAAGGCATGGAACTTTTCCGCTACTAGCCGATGTGGGACTAAATTTAAGGGCCCCTCCCCTCCCCACAACACCCTTCATTTTGTAGGAGGAAGACTAGATGTATCAGTTGAGGCCGTCCCAGTGAGGTCGTCCCGCTCTGATACCATGATATGAAGATTGAGAAGAGAACAGAGGAAGAAGATGAAATGTAGAAGAAGAAGAATATATTTTCATTACCCATCGCACATCGGTTTACTTGATAGGGTATATATAGAGATCGGAGAGATCATAGTTGTCAGAAGGTTGTTAGGATTTTGTTGCCCAGCTGGTTTGTTGAAGATCCGTTAGACACAACGCTGTTTAGGAGAACGTTTCACTGAAACATTTGAGCCGGGACGTGTGTTGAAGTGCAAAGCTTAACCCGATGGCTTTGTCCAGCTGGTCATGAGCAGGTCCGCTGATAAGGGCTTCATTGGGTGACGCAGGAATGGTCTCGAGCTTGCAATCTCCTGAGAATAATTGGGCAGCATTGTTGTGATCGGCAATGTTCGACATGTTGACGAGCTGCAGGAGGGTTCTTTCAATTTCCTCACCATTGCTCCATTCATGGACCTCAGCCTTGAGCTGCTGAGGGTTGTCGCAGATGAGCTGCCACAGAGGGTAATTCTTCCTTGGCATGACATAGTCTTCTTCACTGAACTTGAGAGAAGGGCAGTAGTCACCCTTCCCGTCGCCTAGGTAGATGAATCGCTTCTTTCCATCTGCAGGGGCTTGTGCTTGGATTCGTTCGATGATCTTACCCTGTATTTGGCAAAAAATCAGGATTAGATTGGCAGCCAAAAGAACAAGAGAATCAAGAGCCAGAAAAGGGCTATAGCAACTCAAGGCCCTGTTAGTCTCTAAATGCATTATTTTCAGTTATATTGCAAATGTATTGGTGGAATTTCGATAAGAGGATTCTAAATTAGATTACGATGGTCTGGACGTCTACGTCAATGCTTTCTGTTTTCTTTGTTCAAAAAAGGAGGGCTAAAGTAGGAAACTGGCTAAACTCTATTTTAAACCTTCAAAGTTCGAAATAAATTACCGTTACTCTCTTTTTCTTTCCCTAAAACATTACGGAAAGAAGGATGAAGAAAAGCCACCACTTAAATATCAGAGAAAATTATAGATTTTTAGAACCATTAATGAAGTTATGGCTTGAAGAGGCACTATACATCATACTGAATAAATAGTTAAGCAAAGAAGGTTTTCTTAAGAAAATAGTTACCTTGCACATGTTTGGAGGGCAGAGGCTGCAGCCATGAGAAGAGGTGGTGAAGTCATGGTAAGGGAAGATCCTGAGCCTCCCCTCCTCGTCCATATAGCTTGGATTGGTATTGATCTCCGAGAAATACTCAAGAAGCCCATGGTGTTTGAGGACTGTCACGACGAAGAAGAGGTTGGCATCACTCACCACCCTCAGATCACACCTAAACCAAAAGAAGAACAAGCCATCAATACGGTACCAACACAACATCATGCCTGAACAACGGAAAAGGACCCGACCAAAACAAGAAAGCGTACCCAAGATCATAAGCCGATTTGATGGCCGTGATGACGTGAGGGTCCAATGGAGCCCTCTTCAGGCAATCTGCAATTTCTTCGACGGTCTTCCCCTGTAATTGTAGCTCCTTCATCATCCTGTCCTGCAAGAGTTGCGAAGCATAAGGTGAGGTGAGTATGATATATAGGGAAGAAGAGAGATAGCGGTGCACAAACCATGAGAGAATACCACGGCATGGTCGGGAGGAGGTGCTCAAAAAGCTCGGTGGCGCCGAGCTGGTCGACGACCCAGTTATCGCTGTCGCAGTCGATGATCGTCTTGTCGAAGTCGAACATCACGACGATCCTCGCCATTGAATCGAGATCAAGCTGAAGAAACCTTTGGAACTATGAGATTTTTGAGGTCCCAATGGATTTGGGGAGGGGCATATATAGGGAGCGGAAGATGCCAAAGGAATATTACGCGCCATGTATCGTGATGGGAATAAAACTCAGTGGAATCCTATTATGGGTTGGTTTTCTTTTTTTGAATATCTGTGGGTTTATACTAAAGGTGGGTGGAATAACCGGTTCGGGTGGGATAGGATGGGGATTCTCGGGAGGAGCACGGATCCTTTTTGCGGGAACGCGTGCATCGCACGCCGTCACATAATCTCACGGGTTTTGAGCCGTTGGACGGGGGAATATTCCGCATAGGAGCTTCGGAATCTTTCCAGTTCTTTACATAATTTGTTGAGTTATTTTTAGATAGATACCCTTCTAAATATCAGATTTTATATAAATATTCTTCTAAAATTGATATTTGTATGCATACTCTCATAAAATTTTATTATTTTACAAATGCCCCTCATATAACGATTGTTCTAATGGTATTAAGAAAAATTATATTTATATTAATTAAAAATAAAATAAAATTTTAAAATTCCTTACTGTCCTTGTCTTTTTCTCCTACCGTCAGAGATCTTCATCCATGGCTCTCTGGAACTCTAACTGTGCATTTTTCAATCCAAAAGAGCCATTCTGTCCCAACGGAACGGTATCAGCTGTTTGATACCGGTCCTTTTTTCAGCAATCCGGATCTGCCAAAATCCAGACTTCATTTCAAACTTGCTAAAGATCGGGGCGCCGATCTATTTGCATGTCTACCCATTAAGAATATTTTAGTCATTTTAATTTAAAATTGTTAATTTTTTAGCATCGTTAGATTGCATAGGTACATATGAAAAAAAAAAAAAAATAGAGTATAATAGCAAAACAAGTGTTTTACGAGGATATACATGCAAATATCAATTTTGGAAAGGTATTCATGAAAAATCCGATATTTAGGAGGGTATTCATGCAAAAAAATCCTAATTTGTTTTAGTGCAAGGAGAAGGAAGAAGCAAAACATACACGACTAGTTTGAATTGCGAGAAAAGAAGAAAAAACTATTTTTTAAAAAAAAAGAATCAACTTGCTTTGAGATCTATTCGATGGGTGATCCAACGGTGGAATTGCATGAAGGACGGTGGATCCTTCTTTCGAGTGAAAAAGATACGATGCCAACCGGTTGAAGGTGTGGAGTTGCTGACTTGCTGTAACCATGGATGCAAATAAAAGGAGCTCAAGTTTCCCCATATTTAGCGGTGGAAGGGAGGGGGGCTCAGCCTGTACCTTCTTTGGCGAAAACTGGAGGGAAAAGGGAGTGGAAGATGCGGTTGACGGTTTACGCCCAGGGATTAGCTTATGCTGCTAAATATGGTTTTGGCTCCGCGCCGATACGAATTCTTATGGGAGCCTACTGTTTCTCAAGCAAATTCATGAGACAGGGAAGCAATGCTACGTTAACCAAGAAAAATTACTCGAGAAAGTTACCACGTTGCTTCATTGTGGGGGCATTTGGTAACCCTAACAGAATCACCACAGTGATCTAAAATCTCCGATGATTCAAATACTAGGATGATTTGATCCCAGTGATCTAAGATCAATATGTTTAGTAGACCATGGTTCAGTGATTAAAAATCTCCGGGTATCCATAAGTAACTTGTTTGGTATGGTACGGAGATCCAAGATTACTGACCACATAATACCACAAATACCCCTGATATATCTTAGATGGATTTTTTATATATTTTTAATTCTCATGAATCAAAAATGTAAATCAATATGTTAATTCCTATAATAGCTCCATAATTTTGTCACATATTCTACTTTTAGTAGCCCTTATCATATAGTTATTAATCATATAAAATATATTATGATAAAATATTAATATATTTATCAATATATTAATTATTAATATATTCTAAAAAATATATTTATTACTCCTATAAATTATTAATCTTATAAAAATATATTATTTTTCATTATAAAATTAATATTTTTATTTATACTTATGATAGATTTTTAATACTAATAATTATTTTGATGAGGAAAATAAGAT